>NC_087345.1:112191383-112494414 GCF_030014295.1 Loxodonta africana | reverse complement strand
GAGGACAGAGAAATATTCAAATATGTCATTTGAGAAGTTGTTTTAATAATGAGTTATGTCTTTAAGGAAATAACAGACAGAAGTGGATGGCCTGTGCATGAGCCTAGGCAGTATTCATTCTCAGGTGCATATAAAGCGGGTCACTCAGCTGAGAACTGAGAGCAGCATCCCATGCCTGGGGTGGACCCCGGAACTGCAGCGTGGCTGTGAAGAATGGGCCATCTCTAGAGCAGTGTTTCTCAAAGTGTGGACCACAAGACAACCTGCATACGAATCATAGGGTGAGCTTGTTTAAAATGCAGATTCTTGGGACCCTTCATTTTAAAGAGTCTCACCATATAACTCCGAGGCGCTGTTTCAAAAATTATGCTGAGTCTAACGCAGCGTGACTTTTACACATTTAAACTCCTGACGTGATGGCAAACATCTAACAACCTAAATATCTACTGATTTACTTTACAGTGACACTATATTATTATTTTAATTCACTTCATTGTCAAATGTGAGCCTATTCTTTTCTAGTGTATTGAGAACAAACAAGTCTTTTCCTATATTACATTTGTATGCTTGTTTCCCTCTAGTTATAGCATTATATATTTGTCCCTATTAAATTTAATTTTCTTTTTGTAAGACCATTAAAAAAAACTGGCTAGAGCTATTTTGAATTTTACCTCTATTCTGTAGTATTAAAAACACTGTATGCTTTAGGACCATCTGCACATTTACTAAGGCAACAGTTGATTCCTTCCCTTCTTTCATTTATAAAGATAAACAAGCAAACCTCTTCTCAAGCCCCTCCCTTGGACTGATTTCTGTGGAGTATCGCCCTTCTGTTAATGACCCTCAGCCATGAAGAACCCCCTCTGGTCTTAGAGTCTAAGATATTTCCATAAAAACAAATGGCTGTTTTCTTTGTATGTAACTTATCACCTGGCTTATACAAACATCCCTCCCGCCAAAAAATATATATATACTTAAGGTGTGAGAGGAGTATAAACGCATATTCTCAAACTCGTATTTTTCTTTGAAAAATGCTGAGCTTCTCTTAGTTGGAGTAAGGAGTATAATTCTTCAAAATTAGGAGATTTAGAAAAATTCTAGCAGTTGAGGGAAGCTACCTCCAAATCTTGAGTCCCAAATTCCACATATAGGAATCTGGGGAAAGAGTTTTCCTCTTTGTAAGGAGTTCACTGTCCTGGGTCTGGCAGGTTCTGCGGCATTCAAGCATCTTGTAAATCTGCCCTTTCTAGGTTTTGAGAATAGTAACTGTAAAATTGCTGTTGTCATGGACCATGTTTTAACTGTTGCTGCTTTGTTATATGTGTCCTAATTGAATATTTTCAATTTTGCATTTATGGCCTGAAGCAATTGAATAATGCAGGGTACAATTTAATAAATCGAAAAGAAAATAAAAAATGTACCGTCATGAGTAGGACTAATTGGCATTGTGCCTCACACAGCGGTGTGCAACCAGTGGATGCTTGATAAATATTAATTTATGATCGTGACAGTTAGCTCTAGAGGCAGAAGAACGTGGAATTTTGAGTTAGTTTTCTTTTCCAGAGTCACCATCCAATCAGAGAAGAGCCATTTTTATTCTTCAGTTTCACCACCCACAAAAGGAAATAGTTCTGTTCACCATTATCAATCTAGGATAGAGAAAGAAATGCAGAGGGATTAACTTAATAATTGTCTCTGTGTTTGAAGGTGGATGCTGGCCAGGTGTTCTCAGGCTTAACTGAAGAATTAAAATGAAATGTGTTTGAATTGGGAAAGATGAAGGCTGGATGATGAAATCCCAAAGTACCCTTTCTGGACAACTTTTAACGAGGGCCTTTCTTGCTTGAGAAGGCTGGACTAGAGGACCTCTTCTACAGTCTTGTCACTGTAAGTCAATTGTAACAACATGGTTACTGGTCAGAGCTAATAAACTGCAAGCGTTATGTACCATCGAGTTGGCTCTGACTCATGGTGACCTTATATACAACAAAATGTTGCCCGGTCCTGCGCCATCCTCCCAGTCATTGCTATGTTTGAGTCCATTGTTTGGCCACTGTGTCGATCCATCTCATCTCTTTTTGCTGACCCTCTACTTTACCAAGTCTTTTGCATAGTCCTTTAATAGTAATTATGTGGCCCAACGATCGAAACACAAACTATTCAAATGCCTGAACTTAGAAACATAACAACCAAGAAATATGGTTGAATCAAAATTACCAGCAAAGTACTGGACAGTTATGTACTGAAAGCCATAGAATGCTCACAGCCTGACCCAGTAATTCCTAGGCTCTATAGGGATGTGAGGAAAAACCCCCAAATCTGTTGCTTTTCAGTGGTTTCTGCCTCATGGGGACCCTGTTTGTTACAGAGTAGAACCGAGTTCCATAGGATATTCTTGGCTGTAACCTTTACGGAAGCAGATCTCCAGGCCTTTCTTCCACAGTGCCCCTGACTCGGTTCAAACTGCCAACTTTTCAGTTAGCTCATCACCCAGGGACCATGACTCTGGAACAGGGGTCAGCAAACTATAGGCCAAAGGGCCATATATAGCCCATCACCTGTTTTTGTACAGCTCATGAGCTCAAAATGGTTTTTACATTTTTAAATGGTTGAAATAGATTAAAAAAAAGTAGCATTTCATGACATATGAAAATTAAATTTCAGTTGTCTTATGTAATTTTTTATTTGAACACAGATACACTCATTTATGTATTGCCTATGACTGTTTTCACACTACATCAGCAAAGCTGAGTAGTTGGGGTAGAGACCATTTGGCCCACAAAACCTAAAATGTTTACTGTCTGGCCTTCACAGGGAAAGTCTGCTGACACCTAATCAAGAGAATCTATCTAGAAGAAGTGCTTCAAAAAATGTGGAATAAACTGTATGGAAGAAGTTGGTCATTATAGTATTATCTATAATAGAAAAAAATGCAAAAAATAAATAAATAAATGTTCTCCAAGTATACAGGAATTGTTTTGTCAATTGTGGCGTATTTCCTCAACAGAACTTTCCAAAGCCCTTAAAAATGAAGGCAATAATGATCTACCAATATCAGAAAATAAAATGATTATGTTCATTGAAGTTAAAAAAAAATCAGAGCACAAACTTGCCCAACTGGATTGTTACAGCCTTTAATTAATCAATTAATTTAGTTATTCAACAAATATTTATTGGGGATTAGAACATTACTGAGGCATATACCATATATATGATTAAAAAAAAAATCCTAGAAAGCATTTATACTGATTACTTAGAAGTGATAGATTTTGGTGAATTTTTTTCCTCAATTCTTTCTGTTTGTTCCTGTATGATATATTTACTGTTTGTTTCTGTATATTTATGTTACTCACATATAGAAGACCCTATCTAAAAGGATTGTAAAAAGCATCAGAACTCGGGAGTGCATCAAAAGACAATAAAACAGCTCTCTACAAGACTGAAACTGCGTGGTGGGTGTTACAGCTGGCTCCTGACACTGGGGACTGCAGCTGGTTCTGCTCCAGCAATTTCTCAGTCTTTGTCTCCTCCTTTACCGCATTCCTCTCTGTAAAAGAGCGGCGTTTCCTCAAAAATCTTCCCTGCTTTCCTTCTGCACCAATCCAGGGAGCCAGCAGGCCGAAAAGACTTTCCCTCCATCAAATAAATATAAACAAGCTTATTTACCAACAGCTGTATCATCTGAGTGAACTGCAACTCCTCTGAACTATTTAAATAACATTCTGTGTCCTTCTTGATGATCTAGGAACTCACGCCTGAGCAAGGCTGAAGTGGGTGTTCTTTTGAAGTGCCATTGATTGGTTCTGGAACCTCGCTACTGAATATGCTGCTGCCCTGCTCCCCTAATCAGGAAAATGACCATTTATTACATTACATTGCTGTCTTTAAAATATAGTTATCACCATTCCTTGACTTTGCTTTTTGAATATTTCAAGACATATAAAGAGGAAATTAGTAGTAAAGGCAACACATTTGTAAGATTAAATATGTGACTGGTACAGAATGCTGACGAGAAGGACACTAAGAAATCATTGTGCACATAAGGTATCCACAGAAAGATGAAGAAAAGAAGTTTAAAAAATGCTAAAAGGATACAATGAGTGACCTACCTGGTCTAATGTTCTGTGGCTGCCAAGGCAGCAACAACTTAGTAGGGGTAGTGAGCTAGCATTGGTAGTTGTTCTGCACGAATGAAATAACATTTGGCATTATAGTTGGTTGTGGAAATCAAATCAATCTATTATTAATTCTGTTCCTCTCTTTCCTGACATCAGCTTCACATGTAGTTCTTATTCCTCTGATCCTACCACCAGGGCTAGGTCAAACCTCACACATTATAGGGCACAGTCCTCCGGACTGCCAAGTCTGCCCAAAAGCTTGGGAGTTCCCACAATGCCCTCACTCCTGACCTCCTGGCTACAAATTTGGGGTTTTCCCACTTCCCCTTCAGGATGCCAGCCATAATTTTAGAGGTCTCCAGGGCACCCCCTCACTTCTGACCTGCTGGCTCCTACTACTTTCTTGGATTTGGTAATTTACTGGAATGACTCACAGAACTCAGGAGAGCACCATGCGATTACAGTTTTTTTTTTTTAAACTCTTTTTTACTCATTTTTTTAAATATTTATTTCCCCAGTATTGTACACTGTCTTACCCTTCACCAAAGTATGATTACAGTTTGTTTTTTTAAAAAGGAGACACATACAGTGAGGTCTGGGAGCATCCCCGACATGAAGTTTCCATGTCTCAAAAAGGAACATGTTACTTTCCCATGTGCATTTATATCTTTCATCAACCAGGAAGCCCATGGAAGTTCCACGTCTATAGCCTTTACTGGAGCCTGATTACATAAGCATGATTGATTGACTTGTGCCTCCACCTCCCCAGCTCTGAGGTCAACTGAAATCACCTGTTGTCTTCCTGGCCTGACCAGCCCCCACCAAGAAACATCTTATTAGCATAAACCCTCAGGTGTGGTCTGGAAACCTCATTAAAGAGGTGTCAGTCACTGGGGAAATTCTAAGGACAAAGGCCAAATTCTTTGGATAAGGTTAAATTCTTTACCTCACAAAGGTCCATTCTCTCTACCTCTGGATACAGTTCTTAGGCTGGTCAGAGACAACCATGTGGGGATTAGAAAACTTAATTAAACCTAATAAATATTTACTGAGCATCAACAATATTGAAGTCAAGAAATATCTGAAGATAGTGTTGTGTTCTTGGCATCAGGAAGTAGGTGGCGTGGAGAGAGTAGGCATCATGCTACTATGACTGATTCAGATATGAGGAGATGATGGCAGTAGAAAAGAGGAAAAAGAAAACATGAGACACATTTCAAAGGAAAAAATCTATATGACTTGTTTAGATAAAACCAGTGGCTGTCAAGTCGATTCTGACTCATGGTGACCCCATGTGTGAATGACTAGAACTGTGCTCCATAGGGTTTTCAATGGCTGGTTTTCTGGAAGTAGATCACCACGCTATTCATCTGAGGTGCCTCTGGGTGGACCAGAACCACCAATCTTTCTGTTAGCAGCCAGTTCACCACCCAGGGACTTCTCATTGGTTAGATAGGGAACATTATGGAGAAATTTCCAAGGATAGGTTTGTGCCCTAGACATGCTACCATGGTTAACACAGTACCTAACATACCTGCAGAAAATGTGGTTTGAGTCAAAATTGAATTGAAGGTGATTGTCATGCTGGGAGAAGTATGATACCATTAACAAGATTAAAAGATGTCTAAAATAAATATGAGCCTAGTTTTGAACATAAATAATTTAAGGTAGTGGTGAGTCATCCAACATCAGATATTTAGTTAGCTGACTGAAATTATAGGATTCTGAGGAAGCTCCTGAAAAGGATTCCTATATTCAGCAAGCATTTCTCTTGTTTTAAAATTCTCTGAGAATTGATTCTGCTTTTTACTAACAATTTTTTGCTCTATCTTTGCTTCAAACTTGGAGGGTTCTCCATTAATATGCAAATTAATATTGCCCATTAAATTTACCTGAATTTGGGGTAATGACAATAGCTTATAATGGGGAATAAAATTTTGAAATATATTGAGAATTCCTCTTTTATATTTTCCTTATTCTTTCAGAAGCAGCTATTTACATCAGGAAAAATTTAAGAAGGTTATAAAAGGAATACAAAGGTCTAGGAATGATATTTAGCCTCTGACATCAAAGAACATTTTGATCATTTGAATCCTGATTAAAAGGGGGAAAATGCAGAACAGAATTTAAAATTCTCATGGAATCCAGACTTTCTGGAGCCAGTGAGGCTGAATGAACCCCTGAAACTATTGCCCTGAGCTAATCTTTAACTCTTAAACCAAAAGTATCCCCTGAAGTCTTCTGCTTTAGGCTGGGGTTTCTCTAGAGAAGCAAAACCATTAAAGTGTATAAATACATGTATAGAGAGATTTATATCAAGGAAATGGCTCACATGGTTGTGGAGGCTGGAATGTGGATCAGGCTGGAAGCTTCTCATTCATGTAGCTGCAACGGCTGGTGTCTTAGTCATTTAGTGCTCTATAACAGAAATACCACAAGTGGATGTCTTTAACAAAGAGAACTGTATTCTCTCACAGTCTAGTAGACTAGAAGTCTGAATTCAGGGCACAGCTCCAGGGGAAGGCATTCTCTCTCTGTTGGGTCTGGAGGAAGGTCCTTGTCATCAGTCATCCCTTGGTCTGGGAGCATCTCAGTGCAGGAACCTCAGGTCCAAAGGACACGCTCTGCTTCTAGCACTGCTTTCTTGGTGTTTTGAGGTCCCCCATCTCTCTGCTTGATTCTTTCTTTCATATCTCAAAGAGATTGGCTTAAGACACTAATCTTGTAGATCTCATCAATATAACTGCCACTAATCCATCTCATTTCATCATAGTGATAGGATTTACGACACATAGGGAAATCACATAAAACGGTGGACAATCACACAACACTGGGACCCATGGTCCAGCTAAATTAACAGATATTTTGGGGGGACACAATTCAATCCATGACAGCTGGTGAACCCAAGATCAGCAAGTCACACAGCAGAGCTCTGGCACACAGGCTGTGAAGACCAATGAATCCCAAGATCGGCAGGCAAGACAGCAGGTAAACAGCTAGATCAAGTCCCAAGAACCGGAGGTCAGACAAACAGGACCAGCTGCGTGTCCAGTGTGAGCAAGAGCTCATGAGCCTTGCCAGAAAGTCCATTTATGTTGGATGTGGGCCATCCCCCAAGGAAACTCTTTCAACTGATTGGCTATTCGCAGCAGATCCCATCATGGAGATGATCACATTATCTCAAATCTCATCATGGAGTCACCTCCATGATATCGTTGTATGACTGAGAAACAACATCATAACTGCCAAACCACTGAGAATCATGGCCCAGCCAAATTGACAACCTTAATGATCATATCTTTTTTTAAACCAAATGATCCATGAAAACCCACTGCCGTCGAGTCGATTCTGACTCATAGTGACCCTATAGGACAGAGTAGAACTGCCCCATAGACTTTCCAAGGAGCACCTGGTGGATTTGAACTGCCAACTTCTTGGTTAGCAGCTGTAGCACTTAACCACTACGCCACCAGGGTTTCCAAACAATAGTTTCCTTAATTAGTAAAGAATATCTGCATTGAGCATTGTGCTCTTTTAAGAACTGTCTATATGGGATCAAACTGGTAACAGCAACTCAAAAGATTAGATAGGAAACTTAGGGGGCAGTGAGTTTATGTTAATGGTGGGGGACAATTCAGAAAAAGAGGGTGAGAATGCTGCACAACTTGAAGACTATAATCAATGTCACCGAATTGTACTTGTAGAAATTGTTGAAATGGTGTATGTTCTGCTGTATATATTCTTGACAACAAAACATAAAATAATTAAAAAAATACGATTTTCAAAATGATCAGAGTTATTTAAGCCAGGTTTTTCTCAGAAAGAGTGTTCTAAATTTCCTTAACAAACATTAACCTATCAAGCCTAAGCCAGGAGAATTCAAACTGTAAGCTGTCTTCCACAGTGCAGAGGGGATAGCGCTTCCTCTTAAGTCATCTGGGCTACAAGGATGGCTAATGAAAGAATGAAGAGGATATGAAATAGAGGAAGGAGAAAGACTGAAGTCTGCCCCTTCTGGCTCAGGGAAATGACAGTAAGAAGGAAGACAAGGAGTTTGAGGAGATAAGATATCAATGTTCTCACCTGCTTCTCTTGTGTGAGGCTGAAACCTCAGCAAGTTAGGTTTCAGCAATGTTCAGATAGGTATGTGAAAGTTGAAGGACATTTAGACTAGTGCCTTCTCTGAGGGTAGTGTGGAAGGCACCGTAGCCCCTGGAAAGTGCTCTATCCTTTGACTTGATGTGCATTCAAGATAGCATCTTGAGGGAGATGTCATGGAGGTAGCCACACAATGTTGGTAGAAAGGTGAGGAGCAACTGCTTCATTATCACACATATGTGACCTCAAAGAGACCCGAAAGTTCCCACATGCCCCAGTTAGGGGCCCCAAGTATGCAGAGAGAGCTTGTAGACCTGTAGACTCCTAGGGACAGAGAGAAGAGTCTAAAGAGTGTGAAAACTTAGAAAGTAGAGATAAATGATCTGGTCTACAGGCTTCAGTGGTGGGAGCTAAGCTTTCATCTTCAAAAGCCAGACATTACCTCTCACACCTCAACGATCTAATCCATGGAGCAGCCCAGACCACCCATTCTGGGATCCAGGGGTTGTTGTGTGAATTTGAGGACTGCATCTCCCCTAAAGATGCATAAGCTTCAGTCCTCTTACCTATACCCGAAGCTTTCTCAGAGAGGGACAGAGGAGAGGTCCAACTTTGGAGCCATTAAGTGCTTACCTGAAGTCATCCAAGCAGAAGTTGAATCACCTGAAGAGATAGTGCAAATAATTGGACAGAACTAATGCCTGTAGATTAAGGAAAATATGCATCCCCCCCGCCCCGGCGCCTGTATGTTTCCTCAATTCCCCCAAAATGTGGGGGCTCAGAGACATCGGAAGAGTTATAGTGCAATACAGAAATTCCATTTCTCTGTACATTTAAGTGTACACAATGTGAGGGAATTTTTGCCACTACTACAGCAGTTAAAATTAGGAGTTAAATGAGTATTGACTGCAATAAATTATTTTCAGTGTAACTCAACAGATCTTGGAAAAACCTGGACTAAGAGACTTGTCTTTAAATGTGTGGAATTAATTCCAATTGCTCTAAGTGATAACCATCCTAAAGCATTAATAGATGATCTCCTTCCAATAATATTAAAGCAGATTTCAGACTATAGTGCTATTTTAAGGGTCCTCATGCATATTTACTGAGATCTAAACAAGTGGATTGATGATCACTATTGAAATCCTTTCAAAGTAAGAAAACATTATAAAAAATCTATACAAACATCCCTGAATTGTACACTTCACTTCTTGTTCTTTAATCATCTATTGTCATTAATCTGTTTTTTCCCTGTGGTCTATGTTTGCTAATTCCAAGTAAGCTAGGGGAAATTTGCTTCAATTCAGAATCTGATATTTTGTGTCTTAGAATTCATTAAATAAATACTTATTAAGCAAGTTCCTCTTCCGAGTTCAACATTGTTTTTTTCTCATCTTTTGCCCCATTTATTAGTCAAATGGGAGAGATCGAGAAAGCAACAACTTTGCTGGTTCAATAACAGAAGAAATGATGAATGTAAGTGCTCATCATATGTCAGACATTGTATGTAGTTGTGATTACTTTATATAAATCATCATATTTCATCATCACAATGACTGCAATTAGGTATTATTTTTATCCCTATTTTTCAGATGAGGAAACTGAGACTTAGATTAAGTGATTTGCTCAAAATCACACAGATAGTAAATGGCAGAGATGGACTTCAAACCCATGCATCTTAACCTACTGTCTTCTCTAAATAGTGTCAACTGTATTCTAGTTTCAGTTGCCCTACTTCTCAGTCAGAGCACTGTCGATCCTTGTACTTTTCCTTAGTTGATGAGGTACGTTTATGGGCTTCGTTCATTTACTTATTGCACATTTATTGAGTGTTTCTTAGATAAATGTCATTGTATTAGGCACTAGGTGAGGGCTGGAACACAGATAAGCTTAGTAGGGGAGATGGATTTGCGAACAACTATAGGGTCACTATGAGTCGGAATATTTACCCCGTAGAATCCTTCAATATTGCAACTCGACCCTTGAATTTTTTTTTTTTTTTATTTCTTTCAGCTTGAGAAATGCTGAGCATGTTCTTCCTTTTGGTTTTCTATCTCCAGCTTTTTGCACATGTCATCGTAATACTTTACTTTGTCTTCTCAAGCTGCCCTTTGAAATCTTCTGTTCAGCTCTTTTACTTCTCATTTTTTCCTTTTGCTTTAGCTATTCGACATTCAAGATCAAGTTTCAGAGTCTCTTCTGACATCTGTTTTGGTATTTTCTTTCTCTCCTGTCTTTTTAATGACCTCTTGCTTTCTTCATGTATGATGTTCTTTGTGTCATTCCACAACTCGTCTGGTCTCTGGGCATTAGTGTTCAACACGTCAAATCTATTCTTGAGATGGTCTCTAAATTCAGCTGGGATATACTCAAGGTTGTGCTTTGGCTCTGGTGAACTTGTCCTAATTTTCTTCATTTTCAACTTGGACTTACATATGAGTAATTGATGGTCTGTTCCACAGTCGGCCCCTGGCCTTGTTCTGACTGATGATATTGAGCTTTTCCATCATCTCTTTCCACAGATGTAGTCGATTTGATTCCTGTGCTTTCCATCCGATGAGGTCCATGTGTATACTCGCCGTTTATTTTGGTGAAAAAAGGTATTTGCAGTGAAGAAGTTGTTGGTCTTGCAAAATTCAGTCGTGATCTCTGGCATCGTTTCTATCCCTAAGGCCATATTTTCCAACTAGCGATCCTTCTTTGTTTCTAACTTTCACATTCTAATCAACAGTAATTATCAGTGCATCCTGATCGCATATTCGATCAATTTCAGACTACAGAAGTTGCTAAAAATCTTCAATTTCTTCATCTTTGGCCTTAGTGTTTGGTGTGTAAATTTGAATAATATTTGCATTAATTGGTCTTCCTTGTAGGGGTATAGATATCCTATCACTGACAGTGTTGTACTTCAGGGTAGATCTTGAAATGTTCTTTTTGACAATGAACGCAACACAATTCCTCTTCAAGTTGTCATTCCCAGCATAGTAGACTATGTGATTGTCCAGTTCAAAATGATCAATATCAGTCCATTTCAGCTCACTAATGCCTAGGATATGGACCTTTATGTGTTCCATTTCATTTTTGATGATTTCCAATATTCCTAGGTTCATACTTCATACACTCCGGGTTCCAATTTTTAATGGATAGTTGCAGCTATTTCTTGTCACTTTGAGTCATGCTACATCAGCAAATGTAGGTCCTGAAAGCTTGACTCTATCCACGTCATTAAGGTCAACTCTACTTTGCGGAGGCATCTGTTCCCCACTCCTCTTTTGAGTGCCTTCCAACCTCTGGGGCTCATCTTCTAGCACTGTATCAGACAATATTCCACTGCTATTCATAAGGTTTTCACTGGCTAATTGCTTTCAGAAGTAGACTGCCGGATCCTTCTTCCTAGTCTGTCTTATTCTGAAAGCTCAGCTGAAACCTGTCTGCCATCGATGACCCTGGTGGCATTTGAATATCGGTGGCATAGCTTCCACCATCACAGCAACACGCAAGGCCCCACAGTATGACAAATCGACAGATGCAGGAAGCATCAAAACGAGATGGAAGGAATACACAGAGTTACTTTACCAAAAAGAATTGGTCAACTTTCAACCATTTCATGAGGTAACATATGATCGGGAACCGATGGTACCAAAGAAAGAAGTTCAAGCTGCACTAAAGGCATTGGTGAAAAACAGGGCTTGGGGAGTTGATGGAATACCAACTGAGATGTTTCAACAAATGGATGAGGTGCTGGAAGTGCTCACTTGTCTATGCCAAGAAATTTGGAAAACAGCTACTGGGCCAGCCGACTGGAAGAGATCCATATTTGTGCCTATTCCCAAGAAAGGTTATCCCACTGAATGTGAAAATTATCAAACAATATCATTAATATCACATGCAAGTAAAATTTTGCTGAAGATCATTCCACAGGGCCTGCAGCAGTATATCCACAGTGAACTGCCAGAAATTCAAGTCAGATATAGGAGAGGACATGGCACCAGGGATATTATTATTGATGTCAGATGGATCTTGGCTGAAAGCAGAGAACACCAGAAAGATGTTTACCTGTGTTTTGTTGACTTGTTAAGGCATTCGACTGTGTGGATCATAACAAATTATGGATAACATTGCAGAGAGTGGGAATCCCAGAACACTTAATTGTGCTTATGAGGAATCTGTACATGGATCAAGAGGAAGCCATTCGAACAGAACGAGGGGTTACCGCATGGTTTAAAGTCAGGAAAGGTGTACATCAGGGCTGTATCCTTTTACCATACCTATTCAATCTGTATGCTGAGGAAATATCTGAGAAGCTGGACTATACGAAGAAGAACGGGGCATCAGGATTGGAGGCACCTAACAATAACGTGAGTCAGAATTGAGTCAGTGGAGTGGGTTTGCTTTTTAATTACATAAACAATAAAATCAGGACTAACTTGAGGTTCACTGTATTAACTATGGGAGCAACATTGAAGGCTATTGAATTCTTCTTGGGGAGACGATAGACAACTTCCTGGAAGAGTAGAATCCAGATTGGGTTTGGATAATAAAATAATTTCCATAGTTAGAGAAGGGAACATAGGAGGGGTAGGAAGAAAATGAGGGAAGACGTGAAGGCATAAGAGTACGTGATATTGTCAGAAGAGTGGGTTTGAAGGGAAGCAGGGAAGTAATTTACAGACAAATAATAAAAGATCTTTGTAGCCATGCTGCAAAGTTTAGGTATTACTCTGTAGGCTAAGGGAAGACATTGAAGGTCTGAGGAGGTGAGCCACTGAAGACAATCTGTTTTACAGGTAGTGCTGGAATTATTTAAATGCCAATAAAACTGATAGACAAGAAAAAATTCATCTGCAGACATCCCAAAAAAGTCCAATGAAATATGTGATGCACGTGATTTCTATATTCAGTCCACAGATTTCTTTTAGTGGAACGCCTGAGGGCATGAAAGACAGAGCTCTTATGGTTAAGAGCATCCTGGCAAGGAGATGGCCAGATTTTCCTTGGTTACCAAGAAAATAAATATGCCTTGTTTACAGGGTAGTAAAGATAAAGTAAAAATAAGTCAGGAAACTTCCTTGCGGTAGCCATGAAAAATGTTAGGCATTATTTGAAGGTCAAACTCACACTTCCAGGGCATCATCACTAACTTATTATAGACACCTGATCTCAAATACTCCCTTGGTGAAATATTGATTGCCCTTCGGGCTCAAACTACTTAAACTACAAATACTAACAACATATACCTGTTTTTTCATTTTTAAACAGTTTTATTTGAAGTATAATTGAAATATGACAAACTGCGTATTTAAAGGGTACAATTTGATATGTTTTGACATATGCATAAAAAAACTGTGAAATCATCACGCAAGCCAACATAGTAATGAGCACATCCATCACTCTCCAAAATTTCCTTGTGTCCCTTTACAAGGCCCCCTCCTGCCCCTCCTCGCTTCCCCTACTATCTCGAAACAACTACTGATCTGCTTTCTGTCAGCATAGATTAGTTTGCATCTCTAGAATTCGATGTAAATGGAATCACTGTGTGTATGTTTTTGCCTGGCCTTTTTTCTCGGAATAATTGTTTTGAGATTTAGCCACGTGGTTGCTTCCACTTTAGGGCTATGACAAATAAAGTTGCTGTAAACATTCATGTACAAGTCTTTGTGTGGATGTGGGCTTTCGTTTCTCTTGGGCTAGGTCATATGATTGGTGCATGTTTGACTTTTTAAGACACTACAAAACTGTTTTTCATCATGATTGTAGCATATTGCATGCCTACCATGTGAGAATTCCAGTGCCTCTACATCCTTGTCAACACCTGGTGGGCACAGTCTTTTTCACTTTAACCATTCTAATACGTGTGTAGTGGTATCTTGATGTGGTTTTAATTTGTATTTCCCTAATGCTTAATGATGTTGAACATCTTCTCAGGTGCCTGTTTTCCATCCATATATCTTCTTTTGTGTTTTTTATTGTCCAGTTCTTTTGCTCATTTTTGCTGGGCTATTTTTATTTGCTTTCTTATTATTGAGTTTGAGAGTTCTTTACATATTCTGAATACAAATCCTTTATCAGATATATAATTTGTGAATATTTTTCTCAGTTTATGGCTTGTCTTTTCATTTTCTTAGCATCTAGCTAACTTAATTTTTTTGTGTGTGTTCTTTATGGAAATTAAAAATTTTCTAAACGATTGTCACAATTATATTTATAAGTATTTTTATAAGTAATTCACAATTATATTTATAAGTAATTCAAGGGTTCAGTGGTCTTAGAAAGCTATTTAGAGAAACTGAGATGATGCCAGAATGTTAGCTCTATAAGCATGCATTTCAGAGAGGTAGTTTCAGAGTCCCTAGGTGATGTGAATGGTTAAGCACTAGGCTACTAACCGAAAGCATAGTGGTTCAAACCCACCCTGAGGTGCTTCATGAGAAAGGCCATCTGCTCCCGAAAGGTTGGTAACTGGTAAAAGAATAAAATTAGGCTATTGTCACTTTCTAAATCAAAGAGGCAGTTTACTTGAGCTGTTAGATATTAGTCTATAATGGTAGTAGAATTTTGTGTAATTCACAAAGCTTACATCTGGAAATTAAAAATTACAGAAATCATATTTTTTGGCGCTCTTAAAACGAATATTATGAGTGCAAAAATTTATTTTGAGTGTTTTATACTGCATTGTAAAAACTGTTTCAAATGTAGGATTTCTTTTAGTTCTCTGTCTCTGTTTAGATATTTTAACCTCACTTGTTCTAAAAAATAATTTGTTAAATCTCTCTGTCTTTCAAACTTTTTATAGAGAGGAAACTCATAACCATTAGATTAGCCATAGCATACTGGTTTTGTGAATCACATTCAATAATAAAGGAGAAAATCAGGATGATGACTTTAAACATTTCTCAAGGCCTTTGTGCTGGTATCAAAGTTCTGCTAAATGTATTCCCAGAATAAAGAAAATCCCTAGGTAAGGATATTCAAGCAGTATATCGTAAAGCCAGCTTCCTAGACTTGGTTATGCCCCTTTCTGCACGGAACGAGAAGCTTGTGGGAAACTCAATGACTCCACTTAGTAACTTTATTATAAAAAAAAAAAAAAAAAGTCCTACTTATACAGGCAGACCCCAGATTAGGAACAACATCTGACTACAGACAACTCCCACCTCCCCTTTAATGTTATGTAAATTTGCCCTCATTTTGAAATGACCGAACCAACCCCTACTCAACAAATTCTTCATCACAATCACTTTCGCTCACTTGCTGCACATGCGGCTTTTAAATCATTGAAAAGGCTTTGAGCCTTTTCTTGCACTAAAACCAAAAAAAAAAAAAAAAAAACAAACTCAGTGCCGTTGAGTCGATTCCAACTCATAGCGACCCTACAGGACAGAGTAGAACTGCCCCATAGAGTTTCCAAGGGGCGCCTGGCGGATTCAGACTGCCGACCCTTTGGTTAGCAGCTGTAGCACTTAACCACTAGCCACCAGGGTTTCCTTTATTGCACTAAACCCAAAAACCAAACCCACTGCCATTGAGTCGATTCCAACTCATAGCGACCCTATAGGACAGAGTAGAACTGCCCCATAGAGTTTCCAAGGAGCGCCTGGTGGATTCGAACTGCTGGCCTTTTGGTTAGCAGCTGTAGCACTTAACCACTACACCACCAGGGTTTCCTTCTTGCACTAAAGAACAGCTAAATCAGAACTATATATACCTGTTAGTGACTTACAAATTTGACTTAAAGGCACAGTTAGGAATGGATCTCATTTATATCCTGGGAACTAGGCAGTTTAGGCAGCCTCTGGGGTACAAAGGAGGTCCCTTCCTACCCGTGCCTTTAAGTCAAATTTATAAGTCGGTAGCAGGTGCATACGGTTCTTATTTAGCCCTACAAGAAAGGAACGCTGGTGGCACAGTGGTTAAGAGCTACAGCTGCTAAGCAAAGGGTCAGCAGTTCAAATCCACCAGCCCTCGGTGGAAGTTCTACGGGGCAGTTCTACTGCCTGACAAGGCCCCTGTTAGTCCAAATTAACTCGATGGCAACAGGCTTGGTTTTGATTTTTTAGTGCAAGAAAAGGCTTGAAGATTTTTCAGTGATTTAAAAGCCACTTGTGCAGCAAGCAAAGGTGATTGTGATGAAGAATTTGTTGCAAAAGGAGTTGGTTCATTAGTTTCAAAGTGAGGTCAAATTTACATAACATTAAAGGGCCGGTACTAGTGGTCCGTAAGTCAGTTGTTCCTAACCTGGGGACTGCCTGCATTTTCAATCGATTGTGCAAATTAAAAGTAGTTATTCCTCCAAATAATTCTGGGGTTGCATGGTCTAAATGTTTTTGATAGTAGCTATTTTATCTTCTATCATGTAAATACCATCACCCTCAAGCAGGGGAGGAGGCTGAGGGTGTCATCCCAGAGTGCCTCTCTCCTGAGCATCCATGGAGTGAGCATTGACTGCCAGACTTGCTTTAGGCGCTCATTCCTGTGGGCAGAAATTAAACTTCCTGTCATTGTTACCTAATAATGAATGAAACCTCAATCATCGTAAACCAGTTGCCTTTAAGTTGATGCCGACTCATAGTTGCTTAAGTCAGAGACTTGAGCACTCTTCCTTCCTCCCTCCCTAATTCTGCTGCTCTGTTCAAGCCACCGTTGTCTCTCTGCTGGGTTATTACAGCAGCCTCCCGACTGATGTCCCTGCCTCCATTCTTGCCGTCCATCAGTCCATTATCCACACTGTAGCCAGGGGCTTGGTTCAAAGTATAAATCCAAACACATTACCCTGCTGCTCAGATCTTTGCAATAGCTTATTATCATGTTGAACAAATAATTTGAGAGGCTGAACTATATGAAGAAGAAGGCAGCATCAGGATTGGAGGAAGATTCATTAATAACCTGTGATATGCAGATGACAAAACTTGGCTTACTGAAAGCGAAGTGGACTAAAGCACTTACGATGAAGATCAGAAATACAGCCTTCAGTGTGCATTGCACTTCAACATAAAGAAAACAAAAATCTTCACAACTGTACCCATAAACAACATCATGATAAATGAAGAAAATATTGAAGTTGTCAAGGATTTAATTTTACTTGGATCCACAATCAACACCTATGGAAGCAGCAGTCAAAAAACCAAATGATGTAGGGGAGGTCAGCACAACTAGACCAAAGCAAAAGTGTAGAAGTTTCCAAGATATCCAAACACTTCAAGGAACTAACTAGCTGGGCTTGGAGACCATAGTTTAGGGGGACATTTAGGCCAATTGGCATAACATAGTTTGTAAAGAAAAGGTTCTACATCCCACTTTGGTGAGTAGCGTCTGGGATCTTAAAAGCTTGCTAGTGGCCATCTAAGATACATCTATTGGTCCCATCCTGCCCAGAGCAAAGGAGAATGAAGAAGAAGAAAAAAAAGACACATGGAAAATACTAATCCCTAAAACTAAAGGACCACATGAACCAAAGATTCTACCACCCTGAGATCAGAAGAACTAGATGGTGCCTGGCTACCTCCAGCAATTGCTCTTACAGGGATCACAACAGAGAGTCCCAGAGAGAACATGAGGAAAATGAGAAGACAGGAAGGGACAGGAACTGGATGAATGGACACAGGGAACCTAGGGTAGAAAGCGGGTACTTATTGTCACGTTGTGGGGGTTGCAACCAATATCACATAAAAATATGTACATAAATTTTTAAATTAGAAATTAACTTGAGCTGAAAACTTTCACCTAAGGCACGCACACACACGAAAAGAAAGAAATCAAACGACGTATTGCATTGGGCAGATGTGCTGCAAGAGACCTCTTCAAACTGTTGAAAAGCAAAGATGTCACTTTAAAGACTAAGGTGTACCTGACCCAAGCCAAGGGATTTTCAGTAGCCTCATATGCAAGTGGACGCTGGACAATGAGTAAGGAAAATCAAAGAAGAATTGATGCCTTTAAATTTCGATGTTGGTGAAGAATATCAAATATACCATGGGCTGCCAAAAAAACAAACAAAACTGTCTCGGAAGAGGTACAACCAGAATACTCCTTAGAAAGGAGGGTGGAGAGACTTAGTCTTCTCTATTTTGCATATGTTATCAGGAGGGACCAGTCCCTGGAGAAGGACATTATGCTTGGTAAAGTGGAGAGTCGGCAAAAAAGAGAAAGACCCTCAACTAGATGGATTGACACAGTAGCTGCAACAATGGTCTCAAACATAGCAACAACCATGAGGATGGTGCAGGACTGGGCAGTGTTTTGTTCTGTTGTACATAGGGTCACTATGAGTCGGAACCGACTCTACACAGCACTTAACAACAATAACAACAACATTATTACCTTAAGAATAAAATCCAATTTCTAGTGTGGCTTTGCAAGTCTCTCCATGTTGAACTTTATTTTTAAGGTAATAAGAATACAAGAAGAGAGGGCTGTTGTTAGGTGTTATCGAGTCAGTTCTAACTGATGGTGACCCCATAGAGTTTCCACGGCCGTAAAGCTTTTACAGAAGCAGACTGCCACATTTTTCGCCCCACAGTTTTGCTTAGGGGCCCCATATTCCTTAAGCCATCACCAATAAGCAAAATCCCTTCACGGCTGTGTGTTCAGTTTCTCATGACTGTACCCATACAACATCAGAAATGCAGGCTTTGCTGTACAGCTTTAGTTCAACATGTCTCCTAAGAGGTCCTACAAAATGATGCTAGCAGACCACATGGATGTCATTAAAAACAGACAAACAAACAAGCAAACTTCTTGCCTTTTACTTTAAGGCATGCCTACCTGTTGAAGGAGGTAACAGTCCCAATTCAGTTGTGTATTACACAGTAGGTTTTATATAACCTTCACACATACACATAGAGTGTAGTGTTTCCAATGATGGTGATCACTTGGGCAGCTGAAATCCTCAGATGAGTAGAACAATTTTTTAGCAAGTTTTTTTTTTTTTTTGTAGTGCCGTAGTAAAATCTTTGCTTAGGCTACTGTCTTTTGTATGAAGAGGATATGCCTTGTCCTAACTTGAGGGCTTGGCCCTGTGCTGTGTTTTCTGGTGGCACTGCATATGGCTCCCCCTCAGTGCTCTGGGTTCTCCCACAAGCCGCCTTAGAACCAGAGAACTGGAAAACTAAGGACGTAGTTGGAAAAGTTGATGAATTTATGTTTCAACTTCCTTCTCTACTTCTTCTTCTGGAGGTGTGAACAAATAATGAAATTGCCGGAAGACAATGGCAGCATGAAAGAAGGAGGCCACACAACTGGCCCTTGAAAATTTCAAACCGGGATCATTAGCTGTGAATCTGAGTTGGAGGTGCTGAATATTCCTTCACACGGTCGGACACAGAGCAGTGAGGTTTCTTTTCCTGACACAATGAACAGAGTGTCCTGACACCCTTAGACATTAGGGTGCTTGCAGAACCCAGTCAGAGGTGACAACAAGGGAAGCGACTTTCACTTCACCACCCACACCACCCCCAAAAGTGCCACAATCCTACAAAATTACACACACAAGAATCTCATGCTACAGAACATAAACCTCTAAGCTAAAAAAAAAATCGATTTCTTCCGTTTAACTTTCTGAGTACACATTTTTTTTTCCTCGATCTAAAATTTAGCTTTATAGTTCACTGTTTAATAATTAAGCAATTTTAGTCAAGAGATATATTCTGGGGTGTAAGAAACTTTATTTTAAGATGCACAAAAACTTGAAAGGCACTTGAGATCTTTCGAGAGGAAATCAGGTATTTGTCTTTTCATCTTCTCCAAAATCATGCAACATCTAGTACACAGTTTGTTGTTAGGTGCCATTGAGTTGGCTCTGACTCATAGTGACCTTATGTATAACAGAATGAAATGTTGCCCGGTTCTAGGTCATCCTCACAACTGTTGCTATGTTTGAGCCCGTTGTTGCAGCCACTGTGTCAATCCATGTCATTGTGGGCCTTCCTGTCAAATGTTGTTTGCATGAACACAGTGTACTGAAGGTAAGTGAAAAAAAGAAAAAAGAAGAGGAGATATCCAGCAGACTTTACAGCTCTGGAAGGGAAGAATTAACAACTTTCCAAGGAGGAAAGAACACCTACTATCTGCCAGTCCCTTCAGAAGTATGTTCTGTCATCCCCAGCGTAGTCTTCCACACTTGAGCCACGTTCCAGGGAAGAAATTGTTAGGGGACAAGATGCGGGCTCAAAATAAGGCAGGATGATTCTGCACAAAGTTTTCAGTAATTATTCTTTTGTGCTATGTTTAAAGGTATTTTCCTTCTCACTTTGCTCATGTTAGCAAAGAAACCGTTATCTTGGTGAAAATCTTTTCCTTTTTTTTTAAAGTTGAGTGCTCATTGTTTTTTACCTTTATCCAAAGGAGCTGTTCTGAGTAAAGTTACTCAATATAGTCAAGAAAATGTTCATTTTATCCAGTTCTTTGTTTACCAGAATTCTGTGTTATCATCTATTTGAAGACATGATAGCAGCAAAAATAATGTTGTAAAGCAAAATTATTATTTAGAAGCAAAGTGGAGTAACATTCTGATTGTTGAAGAGAGATTGGTAAACAATGGTAGGTAGCCCTCTTACACTGCCCTCTTTTTAAGAATTCGTAATGTTATATTTGTTTTCTCGGTGGTGGCTTAAAAAGGGGTGTGGTGAGAATGCATTTGGAAAACCATGATTTCTCTGGGTTCTACAGGTCAGTTTACAAAAGGCAATTAGGTAGACAATGCTATCTAAAAACATGATTGTGAAAACAGAGACACCAATTATAGACCAAAGTTCAGATACTCTTGATTTTTTGCCTTGTAGGATAATCTGAGCCAAACTTGTCTAGTGAGGCAATCATCTGACAAAACTCAACCTGGTACATTGACACTTTTCATTGGACACCTATGGGTGGAGGATAACATTGTGCAACTTATATATGTATTGTATTTTTTTGTGAAACTGTACACAGCAAAACAGGTTCCCATTAAACAGTTTCTACACACATTGTTCAGTGACATTGTTCGCATTCTTCACAATGTATCAAAATTCTTATTATTTCCATTTTAGTTTTTCCATTCCCATTAAACTAGTTTCATTTCCACCCAACCTTCTCATCTATGCTTTAGAGTAGTTGTTGACCATTTGGTCTCATATAGATGATTTTTTTAAAGGAGCACAGCTCTCAAAGCTGATGTTCTTTATGAGCTAGCCTGCTATTTAGCCGAAAGGTAACTTCAGGGGATAGTTTTGGTTCAAGAATTGAAGAGTGCCTTAGGGCAATAGTCTGAGGGATTCTTCCAGTCTGAACTGGTCCACTAAGTCCAAGACTGATTTTTAAGAAACCAGAATTTATGTGTAGAAGTAAATGTTGTCTCTTTGAAAGTAGTCATGCACTGTTGCTGTTGCTCTAAGTTTTTTTTTTAATTCCTTTTTGAGGATTGGAAAGCCTGGTGGCATAGTGGTTAAGTGCTACAGCTGCTAACCTAAAGGTCGGCAGTTCAAATCTGCCAGGCACTCCTTGGAAACTCTACAGGGCAGTTCTACTCTGTCCTATAGGGTCACTATGAGTTGGAATCTACTCGACAGCAACGGGTTTGGTTTTTTGGGTTTTTGAGGATTGCTTTTAAACCCCGTGCGGCATGGTGTTTTTAATACTCTAAGTGACAGTTATTCTTGGAGGGTGTCTTTAAGTTTGTAACAGTCCATTGTTGTTTGTGGTGTGTTGGGAGGAGTTCCATAATGGAACCATGGAAATGGAATGGCTTAACTTGGGTTAGAATCCCAACACTGCCATTAACTAATGAGACCAAGAGTAAGTAGTGCAACTAAACTGAGCCTCATCTGTGAAAAAACAAGGAAGTGGAAACATGCTTTCATTCATTTCCAGTTTCAGGTGCCATGGGGTCAATTCGACTCATGGCGATCCCATGTGCATCAGAGTAGAACCGTGCTCCTTAGGGTTTTTGATGGCTGATTTTATAAAAGAGATCACCAGACCTTCTTCCAAGGAGCTTCTGGGTGTTCTGGAACCTTCAACCTCTCAGTTAGCAGCTGAGCACATTAACTGTTTACACCACACACACATACACACAAAAACCAGAAAACCAAAACCGTTGCCATTGAGTTGATTCTGACTCATAGCAACCCTATAAGACAAAGTAGAATTGCCTTATAGGGTTTCCAAGGAGCAGCTGGTGAATCTGACTGCCACCCACAGTGGAGACTTAAGCATTCACTCTAGGGGTCAGAGATAAGGAGTTGAGGGCTGAGGTGATTACTTCACACTCAATTTCTGTCATAAACTGGTGATTAAGCTTTAAGAAAAAAAAATACTCTTCAAAGATTAGACAGGCCTAGAAAACAAAAGAAATGTGCCTCTTAGTTTAATCAAAAATACAAGACCAAATGGGCAACTCCTGTCCAAAAGCAAGATGAGAAGACAGGAAAGGACAGGAACTGGACGAGTGGACACAGGAAGACTGGGATAGAAAGGGGGAGCCTGTTGTCACATTGTGGGGATTGCAACTAATGTCAGAATACAATATGTGTATAAATTTTTGAATGAGAAATTAACTTGAGCCAAAAACTTTCACCTAAAGCAAAATAAAATTTAAAAATATAGTAATCACCAGTTAGGTTTCTACATACGCCTACAAGGAAGACCAGCTAATAGGACTATTACTCAAATTTATGCACCAACCACTAAGGCCAAAGATGAAGAAATTGAAGATTTTTACAAACTTCTGCAGTCTGAAATTGATCGAATGTGCAATCGGGATGCATTGATAATTACTGGACATTGGAATGTGAAAGGTTGCATAATAGAATTTTGCAAGACCAATGACTTCATTGCAAATACCTTTTTTGACCCATATAAACAGCAACCATACACATGGACCTCGTCAGATGGACTACGCAGGAATCGACTACATCTGTGGGAAGAGGTGATGGAAAAGCTCAATATCATCAGTTAGAACAAGGCCAAGGGGTGACTGTGGAACAGATTACTTGTTGCTCATATGCAAGTTCAAGTTGAAACTGAAGAAAATTAGAACAAGTCAACAAGAGCCAAAATATGGCCTTGAGTATATCCCACCTGAATTTAGAGACCATTCCAAGAATAGATTTTACACGTTAAGCACTAATGACTGAAGACCAGACGAGTTGTAGAATGACATCAAGGACATCATGAAGAAAGCAAGAGGTCATTAAAAAGACAGGAAAGAAGGAAAAGGCCAAAATGGATGTCAGAAGAGACCCTGAAACTTGTTCTTGAACGTTGAGTAGCTAAAGTGAAAGGAAGAAATGAAGTAAAAGAGTTGAATAGAAGATTTCAAAGGGCAGCTCGAGAAGACAAAGTATTATGATGACATGTACAAAGACCTGGAGATGGAAAATCAAAAGGGAAGGACATGCTCTGCATTTCTCAAGCTGAAAGAACTGACGTAAAAATCCAAGTCTCAAGTTGCAATACTGAAGCATTCTCTGGGGAAAATATTAAACGGCTCAGGAAGCATCAAAAGAAGATGGAAGGAAAACACAGAGTCACTGTACCAAAAAGAATTGGTCTGATGTTCAGCCATTTCAGGAGGTACCATATGAACGGGAACCAATGGCACTGAAGAAGAAATCCAAGCTGTACTTAAGGCATTGGCGAAAAACAAGGCTCCAGGAATTGACGGAATACCAACTGAGATGTTTCAGCAAACAGAGCAGCGCTAGAAGTACTCACATGTCTATGCCAAGAAATTTGGAGGACAGCTGCTTGACGATCCGACTGGAAGAGATCCATATTTATGCCTATTCCCAAGAAAAGTGATCCCACCAAATGCGGAAATTCTCGAACAATATCATTAATATCACACACAAGTAAAATTTTACTGAAGATCATTGAAAAGTGACTGCAGCAGTATATCGACAGGGAACTGCTAGAAATTCAAGCAGTATTCAGAAGAGGACATGGAACCAGGGACATCACTGCTGATGTCAGATGGATCCTGGCTGAAAGCAGAGAATACCAGAAAGATGTTTACCTGTGTTTTATTGACTGTGCAAAGGCATTTGACTGTGTGGATCATAACAAATCATGGATAACATTGCGAAGAATGAGAATTCCAGAACATTTAGTTGTGCTCATGAGGAACTTGTATATAGATCAAGAGGCAATTGTTTGAATAGAACAAGGGGATACTGAGTGGTTTAAAGTCAGGAAAGGTGTGTGTCAGGGTTGTATCCTTTCACCATACTTATTTAATCTGTATGCTGAGCAAATCTGAGAAGAACGGGGCATCAAGATTGGAGGAATACTCATTCCTCCAATCTGCAATATGCAGATGACAGAACCTTGCTTGCTGAAAGTGAAGAGACTTGAAGAACCTACTGATGAAGATCAAAGACCACAGCCTTCAGTATGGATAGCACCTCAACATGAAGAAAACAAAAATCCTCGCAATGGGACCAATAAGCAACATCATGATAAACAGAGAAGAGATTGAATTCTCAAGGATTTCATTTTACGCAGATCCACAACCTACACCCATGGAAGCAGAATTCAAGAAATCAAAAGATGCATTGCATTGGGCACATCTGCAGCAAAAGGTCTCTTTAAAGTGTTGGAAAGCAAAGTTGTCACCTTGAAGACTAAGGTGCACCTGACCCAAGCCATGGTGCTTTCAATCACCTCCTATGCATGTGAAATCTGGATAATGAATAAAGAAGACTGAATAAGAATTGACACCTTTGAATTGTGGTGTTGGAGAAGAATATTGAATATACCATGGACTGCCAAAAGAATGAACAAATCTGTCCTGGAAGATGTACAACCAGAATGCTCCTTAGAAGCAAGCGTGGCGAGACTACATCTCAAATATTTTGGACATGTTGTCAGGAGGAATCAGTCCCTGGAGAAGGACATCATGCTTGGTAAAGCAGAGCATTGGTGGAAAAGAGTAAGACCTTCAATGAGATGGACTGACGCAGTGGCTACGACAATGGCCTTAAGCATAACAATGATTGTGAGGATGGTGCAGGACCGGGCAGTGTTTCGTTCTGTTGTACATGGGGTTGCTACGAGTCAGAACCAACTGGATGGCACCTAACAATAACAACAACAGATCTGTGCAAGCAATAAGTAAAAGGCTGATTATCTTGGGTGGCTCTTAAATCATTTTTGATGAAACTTCCCCGAAAAAAGTTCCAGATGTTTTAAGCAACTATAGCTTTATTAAATAAAAGTTTAAGTTCTTTAAGTTGGTAAAGGTGAAGGACCAGGCTCATTTCAGATGCATTGGTTTGGTGCCCTGATTTAATTTTTTTTTTTTTTTTTGGAATAATGGCCAGCCATGGACCAATAAGCCACATTATGATAAATGGAGAAAAGATTGACGTTGTCAAGGACTTCATTTTACTTGAATCCACAATCAACACCCATGGAAGCAGCAGTCAAGAAATCAAAAGACGCATTGCATTGGGCAAATCTGCTACAAAGGACCTCTTTAAGGTGTTGCAAAGCAAAGATGTCACCTTGAAGACTAAGGTGCACCTAACCCAAGCCATGGTATGCATGTGAAAGCTTGACAATGAATAGGGAAGACTGAAGAAGAATTGATGCCTTTGAGTTGTAGTTTTGGCGAAGAATATTGAATATATCACGGACTGCCAAAAGAACAAACAAATCTGTCTTGGAAGAAGTACAACCAGAATGCTCCTTAGAAGCAAGGATGGCGAGACTGCGTCTTACATACTTTGGACGTGTTGTTAGGAGGGATCAGTCCCAGGAAAAGACATCTTGCTTTGTAAAGTAGAGGGAGAGCGGGAAAAAGGAAGACTCTTAATGAGGTAGGTTGACACAGTGGCTGCAACAATGACCTCAAGCATAACAGCGATTGTAAGGATGGCGCAGGATTGGGCAGTGTTTTGTTCTATTGTGCATAGGGTCCCTATGAGTCAGAACTGACTCTATGGCACCTAACAACAACAACAACAGGCATCAAAATCACTCATGGAGCCTTTGGAAAATACAGATGTTGTTTGTACCCCTCTCCACCTCCTGAATTAGAACCTTTAGAGAAAGGTCTTGGCCATAGGCATTTAAAAAGAGTGTCATTCTGGTACACATCAGAGGTTAGAACTACTAGCTTATTATAACCCTTCAAACTTTCAGAAATTTCTGCCCTAATCTTAATGTAGTACACCTATCTCACCTTCTCACAGAATTTTTCTTTTAAAAATTATTAACTCGGCATCATCTTATAATTGAAATTAGTATCTGAAAATATCCAGATAAGATTCCTCCATGTACTGTCTTATGTCTTTTAACTTGAGCATCTATTGTATATCTAATTTTCTGTCTATTGTTTAGGTGGTTATAAAAAGAAATTTAAAACACAATCTTTACTCAAAATGACTAATGATAGAAATTGGAAGGATATTGATAGTATTATGAACGGGGCATCCAAAATACTCAGTCCACTCCAAATCACAGCCACACATCCTCATAAACACTAAAACCAAACCCACTGCAGTCGAGTAGATTCTGATTCATAGTGACCCAACAGGAGCAAAAACTGCCGTCCTTTTGGTTAGCAGTCAAATTCTTAACCGCTATGCCACCAGGGTTTCCATAGGAATGCTGAAAATTGCTGAATGGACTTTGGACCCAGATTGCAATGTGATTCTGAGCTGGATCACAAAGCTTAGGCTAGGTACTTATACCAGGCGTTATCATAACTCCTAGCCATCATCCCAAATCTTACCACACATTAGATGGCCATATAGAAGGAAGAAAGGAGAAATGAGAGAGCCTTTCAGCAAGGAAGAACATTGGGAGCCATATACCTTCCAAAGAAGCAGCCCTAACTCAACCTGATACACTGACGTTATAGGTGGAAACTTGAGGAGAGAAGGAGCAAGCAAGTTTGCCCTGGTTACAGCCACTATGCCAGTGGGTAAACTGGATTCTAGCCAAGGCCACAGCAACTTCTTGTGGATGAAGATCAAAGTGTGGGATGGGAAATGGGAAGATTAATGCTCCCATAGTCTTCAGATGACAACCTTGATGGACAAAGAGTAAGTTACTCTCTTTCTGGATTCTCAAAGCACTGTGTATATTTATAAATTGCAGTATTTATTACATTATATTTTAAGTGTTTGCTTTCTGAAATCCATCCTATTAATTTTCCTTAGCACTCTCACAGTTTCTAGCATATAGTGGATAATCAATAATTCTTTATAAATGAATGAAGACTAACATATAAAACAATGACAGAATCTAAGACCATATGAATAATTATTGTGTGCGATAGAAGTTCAAAAAGAAATTGTTCAATGACCTGGATAGTTAAAAATATCTTACGAAGAAGGTGGGCTGAAGATAGACCCTTACATAAAGTAAACCTTATTTTTACAACAGAAGACATCTGACCTGAGACAGAGGCTTTGGACTCTTTCTTTGGATGTTGGAGGAGAGTGACAAATCAGCGGTCCCATTGGAAGTTATTATAAGCTGTAAATCAAACCAAAGACCATCATTAGTCAATACATAGAACATTTTTTGGCATAATTAATTTCTGTTCCAGAAAAATGTCAACAGGGGAAACAAGTATTTTAGAAAATAGTAAATAATATGGAAAAATTTCATTTCGTAGAGACCAAAACCCAAACCCATTACCGTGGAGTCGATTCTGACTCATAGTGACCCTATAGGACAAAATAGTACTGCCCTATAGAGTTTCCAAGGAGTGCCTGGTGGATTTGAACTGCTGACCTTTTGGTTTGCAGCTGTAGCATTTAACTGCTATGCCACCAGGGTTTTCTCTCATAGAGAGGAAGGAAGCAAAAATGCAACCTGTGGAACAACTGAGATTAGTTTCTTTTTGAAAAGTGTTTTTTTTTTTTTAACGTTATAATGTGCCCATTAGAGGACTACAGATTAATAGGAAAAAGAAAAATATCACCCACTGTCCCAGAGCAACCACTTTTAACAGCTCGATTAGTTTTTTCCTAGGGTTTTTTTTTTTAGTTTCATTCTTACTAAACCTCAACCAACTTGCTTCAGTAAACGCTTCACATTGCCTCCCTCTTCTTCTCCTGTGTTGCTCCCCCTGTCCTCTAAATAAGATATACATGAAGATTAAATTATTATTATTTACAGTATGGATTGGTTTACATTTTTAGGAACAGAACAAAAAATATCTGTTATGTAATATAATGGGTGATGTTGAAGAAATACCCTTTTCCCAAATTTACATGCTATGTTAAATGTTTATTGCTAATTGCCTGTAGACAAAAATATTAAGTAAAAAGTAAGTCTTGAAGAAGGTTGCAGATGATCGACAGGTATATTAATTTCCTAGTTTATTTTGTTAGTTTGCCATAAGAAAATGCCAAAAACTAGGTGGCTTATAAGGAGCCCTGATGGCTCAGTGGTTAAAGCACTTGCCTGCTAACCAAAAGGTTAGTAGTTTGAACCCACCAGCTGCTCCATGGGAGAAAGCTGTGGCAGTCTACTTCTGTAAACATTTACAGCCTTGGAAACCTTGTGGGGCAGTTCTACTCTATTCCTATAGGGTTACTGTGAGTTGGAATGGACTCGACAGCAGTGGATTTGGTGGGCAGTGGCTTATAAGAAAAGAAATTTGTGGTCTCACAGTTCTGGAGGCTAGAAGTCCAAATCAAGGTGCCACCTGGGCTCCTTCCAAAGTCCCTAGGTGAAGATTCTTTCTTACCTCTCCCAGCTCGTGGTAGCTCTAGATGTTTCTTGGCTTATAGATGTATCTTCAAATGACCATCCTTCCTCTGTCTCTCTGTGTCTAGAGGACAACTCAGACTGGTTTAGGAGCCACACTATTCCAGTGTAACCTCATGTTAACTTAACTGCTAACATCTGCAATGATCCAATTTCCAAACAAAGCCATGTTCACAGGCAAGAGAGGTTGGTTGAGACTTCTGCATATCTTTAGCACAATTCAATGCATAACAACAGATGTGAGGTTCAAGACCTTGTTTATTCAAGGGAGCTGAGAGAGGGTTGTCCTCACAGGGCCTAAAATATAGTTGGGCATTTTAGAGTGGGTCAACCACTGCGTTCATACAGCATCTTATCCATGTGTGTACCCTTCCTACCCTGGGGGAAAGGAGAAAAAAAGAGAAATTAGAAAAGACTACTGCAAGGATCAGGACTAAGGAAGGAGCTGTTGGCTGGGGTGAAATGGGGAAGTAAGTCTGAGAGAATGTCCCGACTGAACAAGTAGGTCCAACCTGACACGTTCTAGAGTCAGCTCATAAATAACCACAAGCCATGAATGACCACTGTTAGCCAAGTCTGTTCGTACCTGCTCCTTTCCCAAATGCACAGTGTATGCACCCAAGATTGTGACACGCTGTAGTAGAGTAACTTTGCCTCTTGTGTCTTACTGTAGCTTTCATACAATTCTTAGTACTTGTAACACTTTATTACCCTTCTCTGTGTGTCTGTCTCCCTCCAGTTGAATGTGAGCTCTTTGAGGGAAGGAACCTGCCTTTTCATCACCAGTGCCTGGTGGGTTAATCGTCAATATCAGATGCTCGATAAATGTTTATTGAATGAACTAAAGAAAGAATATTGTGCAAGTAATCAACTGTTGAGGAAGAAATAGAATGAAGAGATCACAGTCTTTGGAAAAGGAATGCTTCCTGTTGCTTTAAGGGATGGCAAGAGTTTTGACCTTAGTTTGGGGAGGGCCCTGGACAGGTTTATAGAGTGGGACTTAATCATGAGAGTACATCCCAAACATACAAATTCATTTACACATAACTAAATCAGGCGTGTAAAAAACAAAACAAACACACACACATAAACACAAATCCATGTGTTTTAAATGCTTTCCAGGTGATTCTGATGGTCACCCCTGGCTAAAAACCAGTGCGTACAAGTATCCCTTAACTTGCTACTTAATTTTAGGATTTAGACTAATAAAAGAGTGTCAGGAGTTCCAGGTGTAATTAACTAGTTGAACATGATGCTTTATTGGTACAAATTCACCTAAGACAGTGTAGATTGTTACATAGTACTTGGCAGTTCCCCATATGCCAAATTGGAAAAGTATTGTAAATAAACACCTTATAAAATATCTCTCCTGCCCTAGAATGGCTTTGTATCTTCCCAGACAATTTGACAGGAAAAATCCTGTTATTTTAATATTCCTGTCTTTTTGGAAATAAACTTGATTCTCACTTGTCACTGCTATACATTTTCTCATACTCCTGCATATCTATTATCGCAGAGATGAAGATGCTCATGGGCAATGCTAGGGTGAGTTATCCTGATGCATAAGTCAGGGTATCTTCAGTTTCAAGGAATGGAAATAACTCACTTAAACAAAAAGAACATATTTTGGCTTGTTTATTTAACCATTCAACAAATGTTGATTGAGCATCTAGTATATGCCAAGAATGATGACGCAGTGGTGAACAAGATGAACTCCTGCCTTGGGTTGCTCAAGGATGAGCTTGCTTCAAGCACGGTTGTATTCAGAGGCTCAAATAATGTCATCGAACCCTTGTCTCTCTTCCCATACTCACATCTTTTTTTTTTTTTTTATAACTTTTATTAAGCTTCAAGTGAACGTTTACAAATCCAATCAGTCAGTCACATATAAGTTTACATACATCTCACTCCCTACTCCCACTTGCTCTCCCCCTCTTGAGTCAGCCCTTTCAGTCTCTCCTTTCTTGACAATTTTGCCGGCTTCCCTCTCTCTCTATCCTCCCATCCCCCCTCCAGACAAGAGCTGCCAACACAATCTCAAGTGTCCACCTGATATAATTAGCTCACTCTTCATCAGCGTCTCTTTCCCACCCGCTGACCAGTCCCTTTCATGTCTGATGAGTTGTCTTCGGGGATGGTTCCTGTCCTGTGCCAACAGAAGGTCTGGGGAGCATGGCCGCCGGGATTCCTCTAGTCTCAGTCAGACCATTAAGTTTGGTCTTTTTATGAGAATTTGGGGTCTGCATCCCACTGATCTCCTGCTCCCTCAGGGGTCCTCTGCTGTGCTCCCTGTCAGGGCAGTCATCAATTGTGGCCGGGCACCAACTAGTTCTTCTGGTCTCAGGATGATGTAGGTCTCTGGTTCATGTGGCCCTTTCTGTCTCTTGGGCTCTTAGTTGTAGTTTGACCTTGGTGTTCTTCATTTTCCTTTGCTCCAGGTGGGTTGAGACCAATTGCTGCATCTTAGGTGGCCGCTTGTTAGCATTTAAGACCCCAGACGCCACATTTCAAAGTGGGATGCAGAATGATTTCATAATAGAATTATTTTGCCAATTGACTTAGAAGTCCCCGCAAACCATGTTCCCCAGACCCCCACGCTTGCTCCGCTGACCTTTGAAGCATTCATTTATCCCGGAAACTTCTTTGCTTTTGGTCCAGTCCAGTTGAGCTGACCTTCCATATATTGAGTGTTGTCTTTCCCTTCACCTAAAGCAGTTCTTATCTACTGATTAATCAATAAAAAACCCTCTCCCACCCTCCCTCCCTCCCCCCCTCGTAACCACACAAGTATGTGTTCTTCTCAGGTTTACTATTTCTCAAGATTTTATAATAGTGGTCTTATACAATATTTGTCCTTTTGCCTCTGACTAATTTCGCTCAGCATAATGCCTTCCAGGTTCCTCCATGTTACGAAATGTTTCAGAGATTCGTCACTGCTCTTTATCGATGCGTAGTATCCCATTGTGTGAATATACCACAATTTATTTACCCATTCATCTGTTGATGGACACCTTGGTTGCTTCCAACTTTTTGCTATTGTAAACAGAGCTGCAATAAACATGGGTGTGCATATATCTGTTTGTATGAAGGCTCTTGTATCTCTAGGGTATATTCCCAGGAGTGGGATTTCTGGGTTGTATGGTAGTTCTATTTCTAACTGTTTAAGATAACGCCAGATAGATTTCCAAAGTGGTTGTACCATTTTACATTCCCACCAGCAGTGTATAAGAGTTCCAATCTCTCCGCAGCCTCTCCAACATTTATTATTTTGTGTTTTTTGGATTAATGCCAGCCTTGCTGGTGTGAGATGAAATCTCATCGTAGTTTTAATTTGCATTTCTCTAATGGCTAATGATCGAGAGCATTTTCTCATGTATCTGTTGGCTGCCTGAATATCTTCTTTAGTGAAATGTGTGTTCATCTCCTTTGCCCACTTCTTGATTGGGTTGTTTGTCTTTTTGTGGTTGAGTTTTGACAGAATCATGTAGATTTTAGAGATCAGGCGCTGGTCTGAGATGTCATAGCTGAAAATTCTTTCCCAATCTGTAGGTGGTCTTTTTACTCTTTTGGAGAAGTCTTTAGATGAGCATAGGTGTTTGATTTTTAGGAGCTCCCAGTTATCGGGTTTCTCTTCATCATTTTTGGTAATGTTTTGTATTCTGTTTATACCTTGTATTAGGGCTCCTAGGATTGTCCCTATTTTTTCTTCCATGATCTTTATCATTTTATTCTCTATGTTTAGGTCTTTGATCCACTTGGAGTTAGTTTTTGTGCATGGTGTGAGGTATGGGTCCTGTTTCATTTTTTTGCAAATGGATATCCAGTTATGCCAGCACCATTTGTTAAAAAGGCTATCTTTTCCCCAATTAATTGACACTGGTCCTTTGTCAAATATCAGCTGCTCATACGTGGATGGATCTATGTCTGGGTTCTCAATTCTGTTCCATTGGTCTATGTGCCTGTTGTTGTACCAGTACCAGGCTGTTTTGACTACTGTGGCTGTATAATAGGTTCTGAAGTCAGGTAGAGTGAGGCCTCCCACTTTCTTCTTCTTTTTCAGTAGTGCTTTGCTTATCCGGGGCTTCTTTCCCTTCCATATGAAATTGGTGATTTGTTTCTCTATCCCCTTAAAATATGACATTGGAATTTGGATCGGAAGTGCGTTAAATGTATAGATGGCTTTTGGTAGAATAGACATCTTTACTATGTTAAGTCTTCCTATCCATGAGCAGGGTATTTTCCACTTAAGTATGTCCTTTTGAATTTCTTGTAGTAGAGCTTTGTAGTTTTCTTTGTATAGGTCTTTTACATCCTTGGTAAGATTTATTCCTAAGTATCTTATCTTGTTGGGGGCTACTGTGAATGGTATTGATTTGGTGATTTCCTCTTCGGTGTTCTTTTTGTTGATGTAGAGGAATCCAAGTGATTTTTGTATGTTTATTTTATAACCTGAGACTCTGCCAAACTCTTCTATTAGTTTCAGTAGTTTTCTGCAGGATTCCTTAGGGTTTTCTGTGTATATAAGCATGTCATCTGCAAATAGTGATAACTTTACTTCTTCCTTGCCAATCCAGATACCTTTTATTTCTTTGTCTAGCCTAATTGCCCTGGCTAGGACTTCCAGCACGATGTTGAATAAGAGCGGTGATAAAAGGCATCCTTGTCAGGTTCCCGTTCTCAAGGGAAATGCTTTCAGGTTCTCTCCATTTAAAGTGAGATTGGCTGTTGGCTTTGCATAAAAAAAAAAAAGATGCCCTTTATTATGTTGAGGAATTTTCCTTCAATTCCTATTTTGTAAGAGTTTTTATCATAAATGGGTGTTGGACTTTGTCAAATGCCTTTTCTGCATCAATTGATAAGATCATGTGGTTTTTATCTTTTGTTTTATTTATGTGATGGATTACATTAATGGTTTTTCTGATATTAAACCAGCCTTGCATACCTGGTATAAATCCCACTTGATCAGGGTGAATTATTTTTTTGATGTGTTGTTGGATTCTATTGGCTACAATTTTGTTGAGGATTTTTGCATCAATGTTCATGAGGGATATAGGTCTATAATTTTCTTTTTTTGTAATGTCTTTACCTGGTTTTGGTATCAGGGAGATGGTGGCTTCATAGAATGAGTTGGGTAGTATTCCGTCATTTTCTATGCTTTGGAATACCTTTAGTAGTAGTGGTGTTAACTCTTCTCTGAAAGTTTGGTAGAACTCTGCAGTGAAGCCGTCCGGGCCAGGGCTTTTTTTTGTTGGGAGTTTTTTGATTACCGTTTCAATCTCTTTTTTTGTTATGGGTCTATTTAGTTGTTCTACTTCTGAATGTGTTAGTTTAGGTAGGTAGTGTTTTTCCAGGAATTCATCCATTTCTCCTAGGTTTTCAAATTTGTTAGAGTACAATTTTTCATAATAATCTGAAATGATTCTTTTAATTTCATTTGGTTCTGTTGTGATGTGGTCCTTCTCGTTTCTTATTCGGGTTATTTGTTTCTTTTCCTGTATTTCTTTAGTCAGTCTAGCCAATGGTTTATCAATTTTGTTAATTTTTTCAAAGAACCAGCTTTCGGCTTTGTTAATTCTTTCAATTGTTTTTCTGTTCTCTAATTCATTTAGTTCAGCTCTAATTTTTATTATTTGTTTTCTTCTGGAGGCTGATGGATTCTTTTGTTGCTCAGTTTCTATTTGTTCAAGTTGTCGGGACAGTTCTCTGATTTTGGCTCTTTCTTCTTTTTGTATGTGTGCATTTATCGATATAAATTGGCCTCTGAGCACTGCTTTTGCTGTGTCCCAGAGGTTTTGATAGGAACTATTTTCATTCTCGTTGCTTTCTATGAATTTCCTTATTCTCTCCTTAATGTCTTCTATAACCCAGTCTTTTTTCAGGAGGGTATTGTTCATTTTCCAAGTATTTGATTTCTTTTCCCTAGTTTTTCTGTTATTGATCTCTAGTTTTATTGCCTTGTGGTCTGAGAAGACGCTTTGTAATATTTCGATGTTTTGGACTCTGCAAAGATTTGTTTTATGACCTAATATGTGGTCTATTCTAGAGAATGTTCCATGTGCGCTAGAAAAAAAAGTATATTTTGCAGCAGTTGGGTGGAGAGTTCTGTATAAGTCAATGAGGTCAAGTTGGTTGATTGTTGTAATTAGATCTTCCGTGTCTCTATGGAGCTTCTTACTGGATGTCCTGTCCTTCTCCGAAAGTGGTGTGTTGAAGTCTCCTACTATAATTGTGGAGGTATCTATCTCACTTTTCAATTCTGTTAAAATTTAATTTATGTATCTTGCAGCCCTGTCATTGGGTGCATATATATTTAATATGGTTATGTCTTCCTGATCAATTGTCCCTTTTATCATTATATAGTGTCCTTCTTTATCCTTTGTGGTGGATTTAAGTCTAAAGTCTATTTTGTCAGAAATTAATATTGCTACTCTTCTTTTTTGCTTATTGTTTGCTTGATATACTTTTTTCCATCCTTTGAGTTTTAGTTTGTTTGTGTCTCTAAGTCTAAGGTGTGTCTCTTGTAGGCAGCATATAGATGGATCGTGTTTCTTTATCCAGTCTGTGACTCTCTGTCTCTTTATTGGTGCATTTAGTCCATTTACATTCAGGGTAATTACAGATAAATAAGTTTTTAGTGCTGTCATTTTGATGCCTTTTTATGTGTGTTGTTGACAATTTCATTTTTCCACATACCTTTTTGTGCTGAGGCGTTTTTCTTAGTAAATTGTGAGATCCTCATTTTCATAGTGTTTGACTTTATGTTAGTTGAGTCGTTACGTTTTTCTTGGCTTTTATCTTGAGTTATAGAGTTGTTATACCTTTTTGTGGTTACCTTATTATTTACCCCTATTTTTCTAAGTAAAAACCTAACTTGTATTGTTCTATATCGCCTTGTATCACTCTCCATATGGCAGTTCAATGCCTCCTGTATTTAGTCCCTCTTTTTGATTATTGTGATCTTTTACCTGTTGACTTCCATGATTCCCTGTTATGTGTATTTTTTTTTTTAATTAATCTTTGTTTGTTTTTGTGATTTCCCTATTTGAGTTGATATCAGGACGTTCTGTTTTGTGACCTTGTGTTGTGCTGATATCTGATATTATTGGTTCTCTGACCAAACAATATCCTTTAGTATTTCTTGTAGCTTTGGTTTGGTTTTTGTAAATTCTCTAAACTTGTGTTTGTCTGTAAATATCTTAATTTCGCCGTCATATTTCAGAGAGAGTTTTGCTGGATATATGATCCTTGGCTGGCAGTTTTTCTCCTTCAGTGTTCTGTATATGTCGTCCCATTCCCTTCTTGCCTGCATGGTTTCTGCTGAGTAGTCTGAACTTATTCTTATTGATTCTCCCTTGAAGGAAACCTTTCTTTTCTCCCTGGCTGCTTTTAAAATTTTCTGTTTATCTTTGGTTTTGGTGAGTTTGATGACAATATGTCTTGGTGTTTTTCTTTTTAGATCAATCTTAAATGGGGTTTGATGAGCATCTTGGATAGATATCCTTTCGTTTTTCATGATGTCAGGGAAGTTTTCTGTCAGGAGTTCTTCAACTATTTTCTCTGTGTTTTCTGTCCCCCCTCCCTGTTCTGGGACTCCAATCACCCGCAGGTTATCCTTCTTGATAGAGTCCCACATAATTCTTAGGGTTTCTTCATTTTTTTTAATTCTTTTATCTGATTTTTTTTTCAGCTATGTTGGTGTTGATTCCCTGGTCCTCCAGATGTCCCAGTCTGCATTCTAATTGCTCGAGTCTGCTCCTCTGACTTCCTATTGCATTGTCTAATTCTGTAATTTTATTGTTAATCTTTTGGATTTCTACATGTTGTCCCTCTATGGATTCTTGCAACTTATTAATTTTTCCACTATGTTCTTGAATAATTTTTTTGAGTTCTTCAACAGTTTTATCGGTGTGTTCCTTGGCTTTTTCTGCAGTTATCCTAATTTCATTTGTGATATCTTTAAGCATTCTGTAAATTAGTTTTTTATATTCTGTATCTGATAATTCCAGGATTGTATCTTCATTTGGGAAAGATTTTGATTCTTTTGTTTGGAGGGTTGGAGAAGCTGTCATGGTCTGCTTCTTTAAGTGGTTTGATATGGATTATTGTCTCCGAGCCATCACTGGGAAACTAGTTTTTCCAGAAAATCCGCTAAAAAAAAATGCAGTCAGATCCCTATCAGAGTTCTCCCTCTGGCTCAGGCTATTCGGATGTTAATGAAGCCGCCTGGGGAGGGTGGGGGAGGGAACAGAGAGATAGGAGAGTAGCACCTCAGAATATAGCCAGAGTTGCTTGTCTTGCTTGGAATGACTATTATATCTGAGATTCCCGCGGGCACGTCGCCTATGTGTGCTGGCTGTGTGGAGATTGCCCGGGGGGTCTGGCCCGCTAGAGTCACGGTCAGATCCTCCGCTTCCAGCCCCACGCCCAGCGTCAAGGCTCCCCTACTGGGACGGTGCACTCTCGACTCCAAAATCAGTCGCTGCCTCCCAGGGACTTCTCGTCCCTCCAGCCGCGTGACCGTGCCGCCCCTGAAAACCAGTTGGGCCGCCTCCCGGGGTTAGTTCAGATGGGTGGAGCAGCTCCCTGTGCTTGTGCCGTGACCGAGTGTCCCGGCTGGGATGCTGTTCTCCCCGCTCCAATACCAGTCGCTGCCTCCCGGGGACTTCCCTTACTGGCTGCGTCCCACGCCGCCCGTGCGACCCGGCTGGGCCCCTTCCCGGGGTTAGTTCAGGGGGGTGGAGCAGCTCTCCGTGTTTATGCCGTACCTGCATCCAGTCCAAATCCCGGCGGGACGGTTCTCTGGCTGGGACGCTGCTCTTCCTGCTCCAAGACCAGTCACTGCCTCCCGGGGACTTCTCCTACCGGCTGCGTCCCACGCCGCCTGCGGAACGGCTGGTCCCCCTCCCGAGGTTAGTTCAGGGGGGTGGGGCAGCTCTCTGTGCTTGTGCCGTACCTGACTGGTACGCTGGCTCCAGGCTCTGGAAACAATCACTGCTTCCCCGTATTAGTTTGTTCTCTGTCTCTAAATCTGTGTTTGTTGTTCAGGGTTCGTAGATTGTTATGTATGTGATCGATTCACTTATTTTTCCGTGTCTTTGTTGTAAGAGGGATCCGAGTTAGCGTCTGCCTAGTCTGCCATCTTGGCTCCGCCTCCCCATACTCACATCTTTTTGGCTCTTCTTTTTGTTTCTCTTTGCCTATTGGCCTTTTTTTCTCTTATTATTCTAAACACAATTTTCTAAGTTGTGTAAAAGAAAACCAACCACCGGCCACCCCCTTTCCTAAAGGAAGAGAGGACTACACCCACCCGAACATCCATATCTCATACCTAATGGAAGGATTCCGATTCATCTTGTTCATGTTTAGCCCTTTATGTGCCCAACCCTTAAACCCAGGGTAGGGGGCAGGGGTACCATGATTGGCCAGGCCAGGGCCAAAGACCCATTCCTGTGGTCATGGGGAGGCAGCGGCCCCACAAGACCATGTAAAGGTAAGTGAGAGGTCATTACCCAATAAATAATGGGATTTTAATTCATCGAAAACAATGATGCCCACCACACCATGTGTGGCATTTTAAGGAGAATGACATTTGAGAGATATGACCAGTTTTATTGCCAACATTTGACTAAATGTAGCTTAATGTTAGATTATCAAGACATTGTTTTTGATGTGTGAACAATTCAGTTGTTGTTAGGTGCCATGGAGTCAGTTCCAACTCATTGTGACCCTATGTGCAACAGAATGAAACACTGCCTGGTCCTGTGCCACCCTCACAATTGTCCTTATGCTTGAGGCTATCTGTTGCATCCACTGTGGCAATCCATATCATTGAGGGTCTTCCTCTTTTTCACTGACCCTCTACTTTACCAAGCATAATGTCCTTCTCCAAGTACTAGTCCTTCCTGATAACATGTCCAAAGAGTGTGAGATGAAGTCTTGTCATCCTTCCTTCTAATGAGCATTCTTGCTATACTTCTTCTAAGACAGATTTGTTCACTCTTCTGGCAGTCCATGGTATATTCAATATTCTTCCCCACTGCCTTAATTCAAAGACATCAATTCTTCTTTGGTCTTCCTTATTCATTGTCCAGCTTTCACAGGCATGTGAGGTGACTGAAAACAGCATGGCTTCCATGAAATAATTTGAAATAAGGGAAAATCAAGCCTGAATTTCTTATTTATTTTGATGTAAGCCTTACAAGCTGCACAGCAAAAGGTTAGAAATAAAATGACAGATGTTTTATGATCTGGCTTGGGTGATTGACAGCATTTGAGCATAGTCACTTCCCTGCAGCTGGGTTGGGACAGAGATGGAATGGGGGAGATTCTCTAAAGAAATAGAAAATGCTATAGGAGAAAGGAGGTGAATCATCTTCGTCTGGGGATAAATCTGGAAAAATCCCAATTAAAGGGTTGGGTGAGAGTATAGAGGGATGTGGTGAGGAAAAACAGAATCATATTGTGAATCAAAGCAATAATTCAGTAGCTGAAAGTTCTGAAGCATCAGAAAGTAGAGTAGAAGAGAAGAACTCAAGAGAGGATTATGCTTTCTGTGGAGAATGTAGGAGACAGAAGCAATGATGATGTGGTTACCTGTGATCATTAGGTTGTACGTCAACTTGGCTGGGCCATGGTTCTCAGGTTTTGGCAGTTATGATGTACTTTGGCAGTCATATGATGATGTGATCACCTCTATGAGGAGATTTGAGATGATGTGATGACCTCCATCAACCAGTCAGTTGAAAGAGTTTCACTGGGGATGTGGCCTGCATCCAATATAAATGGACTTTCCAGCAAGGCTCATGGGCTTTTGCTCACACTGGATCTTGGAGCTGGCTCCTGTTTGTCTGACCTCCAGTTCTTCGTACTTGAGCTAGCAGCTTACCCGCCATCTTGCCTGCTGATTTTGGAATTCGTCAGTCTTCATAGCCTGTGATCCAGAGCCCTAATGTGTGACTTGCCGATCTTGGATACACCAGCCCTTGCAGCTACATGAATCAGGAGAAGTCTCCAGCCTGATCCACATTCCACCCTCTATAACTGTGTGAGCCATTTTCTTAATATAAATCTCTCTCTCTCTCTCTCTCTCTCTCTCTATATATTTATGCTTTACTGGTTTTGCTTCTCTAGAGAGCCCAGCCTAAGACATTACCAAAGAGAAACTGCAGAGGAAGATAATGCATAGGAAGGGAAAAGGGAATTAAAAAAAAAAAGAAGAAGGGTAGGCCCCAGTAATAAAAAAAAAAAAAAAAAAGCTAGTGTTTATTAATTGCTTACCCCATGCCAAGAAATGTTCTCAATGTTTTCAGGAATTATGGTATTTATATATCATAGCAGCTCTCTGAGGTAAGTGCCCCTCCCCTTTTTTAAATAATACATTATTGTATTTTTGGTGAAGTGTATATCACAAAACAGCTCACATTCAACAATTTCTACACATCAAGTTCAGCGACATTGATTATATTCTTCACGTTGTATCAACCTTCTCATTATTTCTGTTCTAGTTGTTCCATTCCCTTTAACCTAGTCTCATAGCCCTGCCCAGTCTTCTCATCTATGCTTTGGAGTATTTGGTGACCATTGGGTCTAGTATAGATGGTTTTTTTAAAAAAACAGTTTAGTACTCAAGGGTGATGTTCATTACATTATGAGTTAACCTACCATTTAGCTAAAAAGGTGGCTTGAAGGGATAGTTTCTCTGGGTAGATCAAGGACAGAGCGAACATTCGAATGGAGATGTGGGTAGGTATTTGCATGTGCAGATCTAGAGCTAAGGAGAGAAGTTTGGGCTTCTTAGATAGTTTTGGGAGTCATCAGTGAAATGATGGAAGGAATCATAGGCCAAGAAGGATGTGTAAGTGTTAGAGGAAAGAAGAAGCAAGGAAGCATGAAGAATACCAGCATTTTGGAGATTAGGAAAGGAAGTAGAGTCCTTGAAGAAGCTTGAGAAGGAGGGTCTGGTGGTTTTGAAATATGTCTATGAATTCTTTGATATTCTTCCTTTCAGTAGATGGATTCTAATTATCCTCCTCTTAAATATGAACTAGACTTAGTGACTTGCTTCTAAAGAATAGAATGTGGCTGAAGTGTTGCTATGTAACTTCTGAGGCTGTGTCATAAAAAGGATAGCTTTTGCCTTGCTCTCTCAATCTCTGAACTTCTCCGGTTGAAGCCAGGCACCATATTGTGAGGATAATCAAGCACCCCTGTGGAGAGGCCCATCTGTGGAGAGGCCATATGGAAAGAAACTAACTTTCTAGCACCAGTTTGCCACCCAGTTGAGTGTGCCACCTTGAAACAGATCTCTAGCCTCAATCGAGCCTTTAGATGACTCCATATCCCCAGACTTCAAGACTTTCATCTGAGACCCCAGATATCGTGGAACAGAAACAAACCATCCCTGCTATGCTTTGTCTGAGTTCTTGTCTCACTGAAACTATGAAATAACTATCATTGTTTTAAACCACTAACTTTCCTGGTAATTTGTTACCCAGCAACAGGTAATTAATACAGAAAAGCCAGAAAGGTAGGAGAGAAATTAGGACTGAGGAATATCCAGTGACTCCCTGCATTTCTTTTTTAAATCACATTTTTAAAAATTGAGATACAATTTACATACGATAAAAGGCATAGATCTTAAGTGTTGTTCAATGAAGTTTTGACAGTTATATACACCCATGTGACCACCACCCAAACCAGGATGTAGAAAACTTCCATCATTCAGAAAGCCCATCCTGCTCTCTAGTCAATTTCTCATACCAACCCCACGATCCCTTTCTGACATCTATTACCATAGATTATTTTTTCCTTTTTTTATATAAATTGAATTATGTGGTATGCATTATTTCGTGTCTGGTTTCTTTCACTCAATATATAGCCAGAGAGAGTCATTCAAGTTATTGCCTGTATCAATAGCTCATTTCTTCTTATTGGTATGTAGTATTCCAACTGTATGAATATACCACAGTTGTTTATCCATTATTCTTCCTGTATTTTTCAATTAAAACAAATTTAGTTATTTATTTATCATATACAGTAGAAACATCAAAATTACATTTTTAAATAGAAAATTCGATGCCATTATAAATAGCATATCCTTTGTTGTTGTTAGCTGCCATCGAGCCAGCTCCCACTCACGGCAGCTTCAGGTGTACAGAGTAGGGTTTTCAAGGCTGTGATCTTTTGGAAGCAGACCACTAGGACTTCCTTTTGAGGGGCCTCTGGGTAGGTTTGAACCACCAACCTACCGGCTAGTCTTCAAGCACTTAACCATTTGCACAACCCAGGGGCTCCAAATAGTATCTTATAAAGAGGTAAAATGCACTATGAGATGATTGATAATTATCATCGCTACAGAATTTCTGTGGAATGTGAAAGTTAAAGTCATCTGTTGACCATAAAGAATGCATTGCCCATAAATGTTTGACTTGAAAATACAAACTGCCATGTAAAAATCACAAATGGGGCAATACTTTTTCAGTAAAAATTTGAGCCTAAACACACATTTAAATTAATGACAGAAATAAAGAAGATAGAAAAATATAGGCAGTTCCTTTTATTTGTTGTGCACACAGACACACACACAGGCACACAGATCAGCAACCTCCCTAAGTCATTTTAGGTATGGAAATCAGTGAGGCATAGGATACCAATGGTGTGGCATATCACAAACAAGTTCCCAAGTGTCCTCAGAGTATTTGATACTTCTTTTCGACGGCAGTGGGTTGGGTTTAAAGCAAAGCTAATTGACATTGTTTTAAAATTATTACACTTTAGATGAAGGTTTACAGAGCAAATTAGTTTCTCATTAAACAAGTAATACACATATTGTTTTGTGACATTGCTTGCCAACCCCATGACATGTCAACGCTCTCCCCTTCTCGACCTTGGGTTCCCTGTTACCAGCTTTCCTGTCCCCTCCTGCCTTCTCATCCTTGTCCCTGAACTGGTGTGCCCCTTTAGTCTCATTTTGTTTTATGAGCCTGTCTAATTTTGGGCTGGAGGTTGAACCTCAGGAGTGACTTCAGTACTGACTTAAAAGGGTGTTCGGGGGCCAAACTCTCGGGGTTTCTCCAGACTCTGTCAGACCAGTAAGTCTGGTCTTTTTTTGTGAGTGAGAATTTCATTCTGCATTCTTCTCCAGTTCTGCCTGAATCTGTTGTGATCTCTGTCAGTGGTAGCCAGGGACAGTGCAGTTGTGCTGGGATCAGTCTGGTGGAGGCTGTGGTAGTTGTGGTCCATTAATTCTTTGGACTAACCTTTCCCTTCTGTCTTTGGTTTTCTTCATTCTCCCTTGCTCCAGACAGGGTGGGACCAGTGGAGTAACTTAGATGGCTGCTCACAAACTTTTAAGACCCCAGACACTACTTACCAAAGTAGGATGTGGAACATTTTCTTTATAAACTAAGTTATGCCAGTTGAGCTAGATGTTCCCCAACACCATGGTCCCCAAACCTCAGCCCAGTAATTCAGTCCCTCAGGGAGTTTGGATGTGTCTATGAAGCTTTCATGACCTTGCCTTGGTCAAGTTGTGCTGACTACCCAGTATTGTGTACTGTCTTACCCGTCACCAAAGTTACCACTTACCTATTGTCTAGTTAGTGTTTTTTCCTTCTCATCCCTCTCTCCTTGCTAGTAACCATCAAAGATTGTTTCTTTCATATGTAAGCCTTTTCATGAGCTTTTATTATAATAGTGGTCTTATATAGCATTTGTCCTTTTGTGATTGGCTTACTTTACTTGGTATAATGCTCTCCAGGTTTATCCATGTTGTGAGATGTTTGTTTCACAGATTCGTCATTGTTCTTTATTGCCACGTATTATTCCATTGTGTGAATGTACCATAGTTCTTTTATCCATTCATTTGTTAATGAGCACTTAAGTTGTTTCTGTCTTTTTGCTATTGTGAATAGTGTTGCAATGAACATGGGTGTGCATACGTCTATTTGTGTGACGGCTCTTTTTTCTCTAGGATATATTTCTAGGTGTGGGATTGCTAGATCGGATGGTATGTCTATTTCTAGCTTTTAAGGAAGTGCCGTATCATTTTCCAAAATGGTTGTAGCATTTTACATTCCCACCAGCAGTGCATAAGAGTTCCAAGCTCCCTGCAGCCTCTCAACATTTGTTATTTTCTGCTTTTTTGATTCATGCCAGTAATGTCAGGGTGAGATGGTATCTCTTTGTAGTTTTGATTTGCATTTCTCTAATGGCTAGTGATCACAAGCATTTCTCCATGTGTCTGTTAGCTGCCCTAACTGACATTTTTCATATATTTAATTGCATTTTTTAAAGAAACTTGATATTTAGACCTTGGAACTGTAATAATCTTGTTGTGAATTCCTGTTTTTGTTCTTGGTGAAGCTAAGATCAAGTGTTCAGAAACAGTTGGTTTACAGATGATTTCTAGTTGGATTTCTTAATGACATTTGCTAATGACACTAGTCTTAAAGGCATCTTCTTCCCTGTTCTGAACTTCTGAAGCATAAATATTCCAAAATGATGCTACATCTGAGACAGACTATAAAGATAAAAATAGAGAAACTAAATTTTGTTATTTTCCCCAGAGAACCAGCATAATCTCATACCATATATTAACTGCTCTCTCGGATTTTCTAATTTAGAGTGTCAGTTTTGTGTTATGGGAATAGCCAATAGATTATCTGAATACACTTTGTTTCTATTTGCCTTTTTTCCTGGTAATATAAGTAAGTTATCGCTTAAGCTATAAAACAGTGACATTGTAATTTATTAATATTAAAAATACCTGTTCATTTCTGTTAAACTATGTGAAGAGCTGGAAATAATTATTTTTCCAGTGGAAAGGACATATTATATGAAGAACTTTCTTCGTTGTATCCTTACTGCTTCTCTGATCCCATTTTAGCCGTGATTTTTCTCTATCACTAAGCACTCAACTTAGTGATAGAGAAGCACTCAACATCAATTGTTCTCACCCTTTTCTTTGCTTCTACTTCCCTGTATCAATTAAGTGAAAATGCTATCCTCCTTGCTATCATCTAGTGGTATTGCCAAAGGCCAGTTCCTCTGAAACACTGGGAAGATTCACCCAGGAGGCTGGAAATCTGAGCAAGTATGAAGCTCCCTATACTGCTGTCTTCTATGCTGGAAGCTGAAAACTGAAGTAGGCAGTTGTGATCAAACTAGAAAGAGTACAACTTACCTGGGGTATTGTTCACTGCTACAGGTTTTATATGTAACATGTCTCAACTAGGCAATTAAAAGTAAGCACTTATTGTAAAAATATATGAATTATAACTTCAGAATTATAAGCCACTTTAGTTCTGAAACATAGAAGATGTACCTGCAGAATATACCCTATTATCTTATTCAACTTTTCTCACTCAAATCTAATTTAAGGTTAATACTAAGTAGGCAAGTGACTTTGGCCAAGGCACTTAATAATTCCAATGCTGAATTTTTCATCTCTAAAAGTGGAAACTGTAATTATAACGTTGTCGTAAAGATTAATAGTAAAGTATGTAAAGTACCTAGTATGCATTTGGTACTGAATAGATGCTCTTTAACTGGTAGTTATATTATTAATTTAATGAGCACAAATAATTGATTCCCGGTAGTCAATTGACTCTGTATACATACATGTTTACTACATGTAAATGCAAAACGCAAGCATTGTTCTGTTGTGTCATTTGGTTTATTCTCAGTTAGGCCCAAGTCAGTTGGGTTTCTTGATGTTAACACCAGTTTTTATTGTCCATCCTCAACAGAAATCCTAGATGGTATAATGGTCCCAAAGTTGACAATGACTTTGCTTCAGCAACTCTTTCTCATGTGAAGGTGGACACTGCTTCTAGGTTGGAAACTGAAAAGTGTGTTTTGAATTCTACTTTCTTAGCTACTGCATTTGTTCCATGGACCATATTTTTCCCACTGTTCCATAAGGAAGTTATAAGGAAAATACTGAAGTTCTGCAAATGAATAAAGGTAAGAACATATTTTATAACTTCAAAGGTACTTTTTTGGGCACTTGACAATTTGTAAGGAGAGCTGAGGATTAGTTTATAATTCTGAAGAAATGGAGGGGTAAGGTAGATTTTCTTTAAATTAGCTGATAGAGAACAGTCTGGGAGTAGGCTTTTTCAGTCCTAATGCCTTGACAATATTATTTGTTCTTCAAAACAGCTCTCTGAATATTATAATAACCATACCAAAGGATCTGTCTATCTACCTATCCCCCAAAATAATGGGATCATTTCTTAATGGTTTCATTGAAATCGGTGTTGCAATGGTTAAACCTCTCGGCTGCTAACCGAAAGTTCGCTGTTCGAGCTCACCCAGCAGCTCTGAGGGAGAAAAGACCTGTCCATTTGTTCTTTTCCTAGGAAATCCTATGGGACAGTCCTACTCTGTCCTATAGAGTCACTATGAGTCAGAACCAACTTGAGGGCACACAGTGTTATGTGGTAATAAGAAAAAACAGTTTTATTGATTTTTTTCTGTGACTTTGGGCAGAAACCAGGTCTAGATCTTGAACATTCTTACTTTCTAGCACATTGTAGGTGCTGTGAAAGTAACTTTCAAATGTTGACTAACATTGTCCACCTCTAAGGTGGATAATCTTCCTAGGCAATGTTGACACAGCTAGAAGGTGGGATTTGAACCCAGATAACTGGATCTACAAAACCCAAACTAAACCCATTGCCCTCGAGTTGATTCAGACTCATAGCGACCCTATAAGCAATGTTGTGGAAATTTGTGAAGACTGGCCGGGGACTCCATGTAAACTATTAAACTAAAAACTATTAAAAGAGCTCGTAAAAACAAATTCTTGTGGTAGAGTTCACAATTAGCCCAGCATCCTTATAGTTATTTCAAAAGCAAGTATCTCAATGGGAAAAATGCCTTTATTTGTCAGCTGGATTGCAGAACTTCAAAAAAGAGAAGGAATTATACTTCTGTCGGAAAATAAGAACAATTCAACTTCTAGAAACAACTTCACATCTTGGAGCCCGGCAATGCCTATTTTGGAATAAATTGTCTATTAATTAAACTGGAATGATTTAAACATTCATCACCTTTCAGAAAACAAAAACAAAAAAATCCTACACACACTCACACGCGCACACACAGACACAGACACACACACACACACGCAGCCTGTCTAGAACACACTGGATTTAGGAGGCCAGGGGACCCGCGCAGCTCCCGCCGGCAATTGGCAAACCCAGCCCCGGGGCAGAGCAGGCGCTGCGTCTAGGCGTGTTGGCAGTTGGCGACCCCCCTCGAATCCCCCTCTGCTGCGGGCTGCCTGTGGCCTTTGGAGGCTCGGCCAGTCGGCTCCAAATGTTTTCCATATTTGTTCAGCCTCCGTAATTCGAATACCAGGGCAGGCTCAACTAGCCAGCGCCGCGCTCCAGGGCCTAGCGCGCTGCACACGCACCCAACCCACCCAGCAACCCACGCAGCCGCCCACGCAGCCGCCATGGGCAAGGATAAGCGGCCCCGCGGCCAGCAGAGGCAGGGGGGGCTGCAGTCCGGGGACGCCGCCGAGCCCGACGACATGGGGCCGAAGAAGGGCAAAGGGTCCCCCAAGGAGTGCGGGGAGGAGGAGGCCCGGACGTGCTGCGGCTGCCGGTTCCCGCTGCTGCTCGCCCTGCTGCAGCTGGCCCTGGGCATCAGCATTACCGTGGTGGGCTTCCTTATGGCGAGCGTCAGCTCCTCCTTGCTAGTCAGAGACACTCCATTTTGGGCTGGGATCATTGTAAGCATCAAGTCTGTTTTGCCTAAGCGCGTTTGCCAAACAGGAATGCAAAACCGCATGGTCGAGTTAAGACTAACCCAACTGCATGCGCCCTTCCCAGCTCCACTCCTCTAACTCGCGCACGGCTTGGTGACTGGTGTCTGGCTCCCTTGGTTTTCCCGGGGGCAGGCTGGACGCGGTAGGACTCCTGCCCCTCTCCTGCTTGTTGCTCCCAGTGCCTCCAAGGGGCCTGACTCTAACGCTCTGGAGCCGGGGAGGTGATCTCAAAGCCTGTTTATCTTGTCAAAGTGAACAACCCCAATAACAACAACAAATTCACTTTGGCTTTTTCCTTATCCTATCCCCGGGACTCCACCCTTATCACCACGTAAGTAGCAAAGAGTGAAGTGAATTCATCTAGTTTTAAAAGCGGTCTAGGAAAATGCCTGTACATGGAGTTGCCATATTGAGTAATATTAATTTCATTTTTTAATTTGAGGTTCCTTGAGTGTTTATAAAATAATTATCTAAGAAATGCAAGAATACGGGGAAGCACAGCCTTGATCTACTGGAGTCTGAAGTAGGATAACCCCAGGGCCAGGGCGCTGGCCATGGCGGAAGTGTTTTGGGGACTCCGATAACGGATGTACTGTTCTAAGCAGAACACTGCTCAGCTGTTGGTGGTGGTGTTTTTTTTGAAACATATCACATCCTTGGCTTCATTCAGCGAATTCTTTAATTTAAAATGGGTGTCGTTTATTAAGCACCTAGTGTGTGCCTGTGCTGCTGGAGGCTTTACATGTATTATTTCTAGTCTCTACATCCTTAACGGGATAAAAAAAACATTTCTCAAGTAAAAGAACCCAGACCCAGACTCAGCCACAGTCAGGAGTTAGCAAAGTACTCGACCAGGTCAGTTCCTACTTCTGGACCATAGATTGCATCTGCATTTTCCTCATGGAGCCACACTGCCGCTTCACTTCCCATTTGGTTTTTAATTTTAATATGTTAGATAGGTTACAGGGCCTGGTAGCTTACTAGGAGCCCTAGTGGTACAGTGGTTAAGAGCTCAGCTGCTTAACCAAATGGTCATCAGTTGGAATCCACCAGCTGCTCCTTGAGAACCCTATGGGGAAGTTCTGCTCTGTTCTGTAGGGCCGCTATGAGTCAAAATTGACTTGACGGCAACAGGTTTGGTTTTTTTGTTATTTGGTACCTTATTAAGCTCTTTCCTGTGCATTATTTCATTTTACCCATGAAACAACACTTTGAGGTTGGAATTATGATTCCTCTTTGCACATGAAGAAACTCAGGCTAAGGGAGGTCAAATGACATTCTCTTAAGGCCCAGAGATTGAAAGTGGGAGAGCCCCTGAGACAAGAATTGACACTCCAAGTCTCATATTAGAGCCCTGGTGCACAGCGGTTAAGAGCTTGGGCTGCTAACCAAAAGGCTGGCAGTTTGAATCCACTAGCTGCTCCATGGATACCTTATGGGGCAGTCTCATATTGCATCATCACTACTATTACTGGCCACAGGTGCTATAAATCATAAAACAACCTCTGAAATAATTTTGTATCAGTGACAGGCTTTAAAAATACCTGATAAATATGCATCAGTGCAGTGATTTTCTAATTAAGATTATTTGAATTCACAGATTCTTGCAGAGTAATTTAAAACTTTTAATTTGTGTACTAAGAATTCCCATGAAATTATCATGATTAGAGTTTCCTAAATCAAGTGATTTTAAAAATAGCTTTTCACTAAGATATGCTGGATATTTTAGTCACCTCAATGGCTGTTCAAGATACTCAGAGGAAAAAAAAACACGTTCTTGAAGGCTAGGCAAATTAAAAAAAAAAAAAAAGGAATGAAACTCCTTTATTCAGTGGTTTTGAGTATCATATATGTGTGTATTTTCTTTCTTTTCTTTATTCCAATCTCAAAATGCCCATTACCAAGTGGCGGGGGGAGGGAAGAAAATTAGATGGGGGGAAGTGTGGGGGAAACTCATTTTAAGGTTTAAAGTATTAACATGCAAATTACACAACTCCAGAATTTCTTATAGGACTGAACTTCCTGTAGGCCCTGATGCTCTTAATTGCAGTGGAAGCTCCTTGGGTGTGGTACAAAGAGGATTATATGCAATCAGTTCTCTGTTCTTTCCTGTTTGTAATCTAGGATCCATCTGGAGTTTGCTCATAGTGTGTAACCCTGATGATATCTGTAATCTTAAATTTTCTTTTGACAGAAAATACATTTAGAGCAGAGCAGCTAGTGGAGATGACCTGAGAGAAGTGAAAAAGGTCTCTTCTGAGAAGCTGGGTGAGAAACCATTCAAGTCTCAGCTGGGCAGAGCTGTGGACAACATGTCACTGTCCCATACACACACCGTGCTTGTCCTGATCACACTGTTTGTGGCTGGTCATGGGGCACTCTTCCATGCTTTCAGGAAAGGAAAAGACAGCGAGGCAGAACCACTGCACCCCAGCTTGACCATTATCAACTCAATAACTTTGGGCAAGTTACTTAAACTCTCCAGGCTCCCACTTCTTTATTTATAAAATCAGAATGATAATAATAATTCCTACCTTTTAGGGTTGTCCTGAGGATTAAAAAAATACATGTAAAGCACTTAGAGCAGTGCGGGCAATGGTAAGCACTCAATGAATGTTAGCCCTTTTTATTAGCTATTAGTGAAGCGATCATTGGTAGTGGCACTCTTAAAAGTAGAAGTGACTCTTTCACCTCTAGACTTGGAGAATGGTCATTATTTGACTTGCTATGTTTCGCAATGCAGTTTGAACCATGAAAGAGATACTAATTTGGCCATGTCACTTTTCTCTGTCCTGTTCTCAGTGAAGTGACTATTTAGCAATCTCAGTGATATTAGATTAGTCCAGGGCTTTCTGAATCTCTCTGGAGTTTAGTGAAAATGAACTTGGTGGAGAGAGGCCTCCTCAGGGTCATTTTCGCCAGGGATAGGGAGTGATTCTGGTCTAGTATATCTTCCTGGGAATACTGAAGACTTTGTTCTATATTGGAAGCCCCCCCTAGACCAGAGTAGTAGTGGTCAATTTATGGAACTGAGGCAGAGCCAAACCAGCTTCTGAAATTTAGGCTGAATTCAAGCAGGGTCCCCAGAATGATGCATCTCACCCCATCTACAGCTTTGTGTACTTCACTCTCCTATTTCTCACTATTCTGATTGCCTCCTACCAGAATGTGGTAGTCTCTTTATTTAACAAGGGTTTCTATTTTATTAGGAACCCTGGTGGTGCAGTGGTTAAAGCTCTTGGCTGCTAACTGAAAGGTTAGAGATTTGAACCTACCAGCTGCTCCATGGAAGAAAGATACAGCAGTCTGCTTCCATAAAGATTACAGCATAGGAAACCCTAGGGTAGAAAAAATAGGGTAGTTTTACCCTGCCCTATAGGGTCGCTATGACTCGGAGTCGACTCAATGGCAATGGGTGCTGACTATTCCATTATCTTGAGATTTAGGGATAACCATTCCCATGATGTTGTTGTTAGGTTCCATCAAGTTGATTTTGTCTCATAACAACCCCATGGGACAGCGTAGAGGTGCCCCATAGGCTTTTCTTGGCTGTAATCTCAAGGGGAACAGATTGCTAGGTCTTTCTCCTGGGGAGCTGCTGGGTGGGTTCAAACTGCCAACCTTTTGGGTTTGCAGCCAAGCACTTAATCATTAGAACTGAGGTGTGTGGATAAGTGCAATAGGTGACTTCTTGTTGACCAAAGTCGAGGTGACTTGATGAATATTCAGTGAACCTTTGATTATAGACTGAGGAAGCCCTTGGTGATTCGTGAGCAGAAATTTATATCCAGTGGAATTTTAGGAAAGCAAATAGGTTTTTTTCAGATCTATCCATAACTGTGATTCTCTCCACTCCCCATCAAAGGGATGACCAAAGTCTTTTCACTTGAGTTACAGAAGATTCCTGCAGAAGAAAAAAGTAGAATGGAGCCTCTATGGAAACTATTTAACCTGTAAAAGTGTCATTTTTCTCTCAAAATTCTTTATAGGTGAATTGAAAGTTGCAAGTCACATCACAATGACAATAAAGAGTGAAACAGGTTCTTTGAGGATGCACTTGGCTGTGGGCAGGGAAAACTAGGAAAATACAGAAGTTTGTTCTGCATTTCCTTCTATCAGTGGTGTGAGTCATTGGGTCAAATAAGCATTCAAGTGTGCTCATCGTTCTAGAATTCTTATTGATGAATAATGTAGAGGAATTGAAGGAATCTAAGAACTTTGGAGCCTTTCACTTCTTACTCAAATGAACATAATTTTAGTTTAGGCTAAGCATGGCATGTTTGAACTTTGGCTTATTTTTCTTCATTCAGTAACATTTGTTGAGATATCTGCCACATTAGGTAGTGGTCTAAAAATAATGAATCATATACCTGGAGGAGAGCTCCTGAGATTCTGATGGACACGTGCCCTTATTATACCTGACAGTAATGAATACTTCCGATTAGAAAATTTAACCTACACAAAATATTTTTATAGCCCATTTACCTTTCAGAGTATTTCACTTGCAGTGATTTATTTGGTTTGGCATCTGTACCTTAGAGTCAATTTAAGAGCAAACTGTTGCCTCTTATCCCCAGTGGGAATGTTTAGTATTTGTTAGTCCATTGATCCTTGTGGGGGAATATTCCTATGGAAAGTGGGAATTTCTTTTTTTGTATTTTATTTATTTACTTATTCTGCTTTAGGTGAAAGTTTTCAAATTAAGTCAGTTTCTGATACAAAAAGTTTTACACACCTTGCTGTGTACTTCTAGCTGCTCTCCCCTTAATGAGACAGCACATTCCTCCTCTCCATCCTTTATTCCCTGTGTCCATTCAACCAGCTCCTGTCCCCCTCTTCCTTCTCATCTCACCGCCAGGCAGGAGTTGCCCACATAGTCTCAAGTGTCTACTTGAGCCAAGAAACTCACTCCTCACCAGTATCATTGTCTGTCTTATAGTTCAGGCCAATCCCTGTCTGTAGAGTTGGCTTTGGGAATGGTTCCAATCTTGAGCTAACAAAGAGTCCAGGAACCATGACCATTAGGGTCCCTCCAGTCTCAGTCAGACCATTAAACCTGGTCTTTTTGTGAGAATTTGAGATCTGCATTCCACTGTTCTCCTGCTCCAGCAGGGGGAAAGTGGGAATTTCTTTGCCCTATTGCTTTCCTCACTGTCCCTCCATTGCTGCATACCCCACCTGCTAGAATAAAACCCTTGATAGAGATACATACTCCCTTAATCACATTAAAAAGTTTAAGGCAGGAATTTAATAGGAAAGGAAGAGTATTTCCTTAATGTCATTAATAAAACTTATCCTAAACTCTGTAATGATTAAGAGTTCTATCAAGAATTTCAATAACAGTTTTCATATGTTAACTTACTCTAAAGAATTACTAAAGAATTAAAAATGCAGATGTATCCAGATTTAAAACAAAAAACTTTATTCCCAATTTAACAGAAAGGAAATTTTGCATGATTATCTCTTTTGTAACAGGATAAACCATAAAATTCAGAAGTATGTATATGACATTTACCAAGTAAGGCACAGATATAGTTATTATACATAATTTATGAGAAAGTAAGACATGCTGATTTGGCTGAATGACTTGACAAGTATGTATAGGACGTATAGCAAGTAAGACACAGATATAGTTATTAACCATCATTTATACACAGACAACCTAAGATGTGATTTGGTGAAATTTTTCAAACACAGTTGTGAAGAGGGACTGGAAAAGAGAAAAGTTTGGCATTGGAGTTTTGGATTGACCCTTTGACAAGTCAAGAAGCTAAATGTGGTGTCATTTTTCTATATATGTGTATTGGCATTTGAGAAATTTAACCTGGAATTATGTTTTCAGGAATATATTGCATAGCAATCCATTATCTGTCATACTGTAATATGCTTCCAAAACCTAATGTAGCATCTCTGATACCATTGGGAAATAATTATTTATTACAGCAACTGTTACAGGATTGTTGAGAACTGAGGAGTGAATAATTACATGGTCTAACTCAATCCCCATTGGGTATGTATAGTAAATAAATAACAGTAGGAAAATAATCTCACAGGTACTTGAAGTTCTCAGGGTAAATATAAAAATAGAATGTCACTGAATTAATTTGGCAAAAGTGTATGAAAATAAAAGGGAATAATCAAGAATTTGGTGAAGTGTTTTCTGAATTTCAGGAATATGGAATCAAGGATTAGGAAGGTTAAGATTGCACAAAGTCTTTAGGTGCTTAGAAATAACAGGAGAGAGTGTTTTTACCTCTGCCTCTAGCTTCATACTGAGGCAGACAAGTAAAGGCCAAGGGAGTGTTTATATAACCAGAAAGTTGTCCCTGAACCTTCTTTCTTTTTTAAAATTAGGAGGAGAAGGGGTGAGTTCTGATATTTTTCAATCCTGTAGTGTGGGTAGATAAAACCTTTGCAAATCATCTCAGAAAGTTAATTCCTGGAAACTTTTGAGATGTCAATCACCATTTGGGTTTTGATTTTTTTATGATAGAAATATTTGTTGTTGTTAGCTGCCAACCAGTTGGCCTCCAATTCATGATGACCTCATGTGTTACAGAGTAGAACTGCTCTATAGAGTTTCTTTGGCTCTAATCCTTACAGAAGCAGATTGCCAAGCCATTCTTCCTTGGAGCCACTAGGTGGGTTTGAACCATCAACCTTTTGGTTAGCAGCTGATCACAAATTGCTTGTACCACACAGGCTTCTTTGATAGAAATAGTGATAGGATTTTGGAATAATCAAATGAAAATAATCCATTCTCTGTATTTTTATATTACATACTCGTGGGGCCACTATGTATCTCCTGACACATAGTAGGTACCAGGTAAGTGTCAAATTGAAATCTTCTTATATATTGCATACTTGCCATTATGTCCAAACTTGTATATATCCATTTTTGAACTATGGTTTAAGGAATGACATATAGTAGTCTTTTTCAGTTTTTCAATGCAGACAAATTTAAGTTTATTGGTAACGTTTCAGAGAGTGATGAGGTAATGATAAATTAACACACTATTTTTCCATTTTGTGCTCCTGGGCTCTAGAAGTATTCAGATCACGTTAATTTAGCATTACTGAAATGCAGGATTAAAAAAAAAGGTCATTTAACTTTATTTTTCAGTCCCCTAATTAGAATAAATTAGGATATAATTAGGAAAAATTAAATTGATATGGTTGAATGCTGGATGTCAGTACTACCAACTCTTACCTTCTACAAAGAAAGCAGTGGCATAGGTTTCCCTAATATTTGGTATAACAGTTTCATAGATTGCTAGTATAGTGCCCACTTTCAATTTGGTCTGAGAAAATGAATGTTTCCTAGATTTTTTCTGGCTTTTTAGCCTTGTCCGTGATGTTTCTAGGGGTGGTATTCTTTAACTAGATCCTCTTGCCTGCAGGGTTAGCATCAACAACATTAAAAAGATATATACAGGGTATTTTGAGGAATTCAGCATGCATGTTTCTGTATTACTGTAGGACAGGAACGAAATCTAGTTTTTAATTCAACTTTAATTAGGTGTCATTTCACCTCAAAATACAGTTTATTTTTAGGGCCTAGATCCTGGCAGACTAGGGAAGTGCTGGTCAAAAGGGTCCATCAAAATCCAGAGATAGATGGGACCTCATGATGTCAGATTTTAAGCCTCTAGTTGTGGAAAACTCTGGTGGTGTAGTGGTTAAGAGCTACAGCTGCTAACTAAAAGGTTGGCAGTTCGAATCCACCAGGAGCTCGTTGGAAACTCTATGGGGGCAGTTCAACTCTGTCCTATAGGGTCCTTATGAGTCAGAATCAACTCAATGGCAACAGGTTTGTTTTTTTTTGTTTAGTTGTAGTTGGGAGCCCTGGTGGTGCAGTGGTTAAGTGCTATGACATGCTATGGCTGCCAACCAAAAGGTCAGTGGTTCCAACCCCCAGCAGCTCCACGAGAAAAAGATGTGACAATCTGCTTCCGTAAAGATTGCAGCCTTGGAAACCGTATGAGACAGTTCTACTGTGTTCTATAGGGTCGCTATGAGTTGGAATCAACTTGATGGTAATTTTTTTTTTTTTTTAAGTTGTCGTTAGCTGCTGTTGAGTCAGTCCCCAACTTACAGTGACTGCGTATACAGCAAGATAGGACCATTGTAATCCATAGGGTTTTCATTGGCTGATATTTGAAGTAGATTGCCAGGCCTTTCTTTTTAGACTGTTTTAGTCTAGAAGCTCTGCTGAAACCTGTTCATCTTCATAGCAATGTGCAAGCCTCTACTGACAGATGAGTGGTGGCTATACTTGAGATGCGTTAGCTGGAATGGAACTGAGATCTCCTGCACGGAAGGATGGCGAGAATTCTATCACTGATTCACCAGTTACTTGCTGTGAATTGTTCAAGTCTAGATTTATTACTATGAGTTCATAAGCTGAAGGTGAATTTCTCAAAAAAAAGATGTTGGGAACAGGATTTATGGCATAAAATGCATGGAAGTCCATTTCTGAGGCATAGCCTCTTTCAGATAGTTTGTATGCAGCCTCAGATCTCAGAGTATTGAGAAAAAACTTGGCAGGGCTGACTGTCAGATGCCTGAGCAAGGCAGCTCCCTCGATCACTCTGGCTAATTTTAAAAATTCGTATGTATCCACCCATACATATGGCAATAACTAAAATACGCTTTTCTTTTGAAGAGGAATATAAATTTGTACAACTACCTCAATGATCCATAAGTTCATTTCTCAGCTTATTAACGAAGGCCCTAAGGCTGTCACGGAACAGCTAGAGGTCTGACTGTTTCTGAGGGAGATTCTGAGCCAGTAAACCAAATGTGGCGATCCAGCGGGGTACAACGGCTCGGTGCTCATGCCAGTATAGAAACATATGGAGGAGGCTGTTTTCACTGCGTTTACAGATTGCTACTTTTATCAAATTTCTGCAGAAATAAAACCAAGTCAATTCAGCTACTGAATACAATTCTAAGAGTAGCTTAGGCATTTCATTTGCTACTTTAGCCCTTTAAGCCTTAGGAAATGCCATTTAGTAAATTCCTGCCTTCCTCTGCTGTTCCAGGGAGTAACTGCTGGACAGGAGCTGGCTAAATGACACCTTGGCTTCTGAGGCGAGGAAACGAGAGTTGTTGGCTGAGCTGTGCCATTGGGGGATGCGCTGATGTTCAGCAACTGGAGGAGCCTGCTGCTTCAAAGGGGCTATGATCTCATGCTTGTCGTTTCTAGAACTTAAGGGAAGCTACCTTTCAGGTCTTGTTTGTAATATGCAGCTGTCATTTTCATTTTTGATGATGATTCTGGAAATTAGATCACCACTCTTTGTTCTTTGCAATGTGTCAGGATAAAACCCTGAACCTCATTATGTAAGAGTCTCGAGTGTAGGCCTGCTCCTTCTTGGTAGATCCCTAACTTGGGCACATCTTCAAGGGCTTCTCGTAGGATTTCATTTGTCCAGCTAAGAAATCCGGAATCAGGCTCTGCTTTTCCTTTATCAAGTACTGCAAATACTCAGAACATCCCAGAGGGAGAGACAAGAGGAGACTGACTAAAAACCGTCCAGCATACCTCCTTTCGGAACACTGTTCCAATCCCAGTTCCAAAATGAGTAGCAAACAAAAGGCATGGTCGTCGTTGAAGTTCTAGAGGGATCCTACAATAGGTCTGGTTTGATTTTTGAGCATCTTTAAAGTGATGCTTTCTGATCTCATGTTGCTGGAGCCATATCCCCTTCCTAGCACAGTCATGCAGTCATGAATGTGAATGATTCAGTGTGATGTTTCTTGAGGGCTGGCAAAAGACCATTAAGTGACTGTACATTAGGGAGCAAGGGTTTGCTCACAAATGAGCATTCTCAGTCTGCTGAAGAATTTGTTGGGCCTGCATCTGTTGTTGCAGAAATGAGCAGTTTCTTTCTCCCTGACTGAGTGCTTAGTGCTGGGAGAGGCAGGGTGAAACCTTGAGGATGCTGTTTTAGTTGGATCCCACACAATTGTTGTTCTGAAAGTGTTTGATTCAGCATTCATGTAACGAGCCATTAGAAAACCCTTTAAGATGTGTTATTACCAAGGCTTCTCTCTTGTGTGGAAGATAATGACAGGTGACAAGAAAAGAAGAGGGGAAACTGCTAATGTGTTAACTAGACCCTGACTAGGGAGAGAATTGTAGCTTTATTACTAGAAAAAAATAATAATACCATTATATGCTTTCTTCAAAAGTATCAGGTGTGGCGCACGTATCAGGCCATTAGGCTCAGTTAGCCCTATCTCACGTTCAGCTGTGCCAGGAAAGCTAAAAAGGAGGCCTTTCCAAGGTTAGGGAAACAGTGGCTCAGTCTTCATCATTTCTGTTGAGGGGGAGGGTCTGCTCCTCTTGGGATCACCTCCTTGGTAGGCGCATTATCCCCAGTGGAAAAGTGTAGCACCCAAGGTAGTGAGGAGGGCAAACTAGGACTACATAAGGTGAAAAAATTATAATAAATAAAAAGCAATTTCTTGATGACTGCATGCATATGAAATACAGAATTTGACCATTATAGTTCACAAGCTACATGTTAAATCTTTGCATTTCTCTCATGCTCTCTCAGCTCACTGGATTCTGAAACAGAAAGACCAAATTCACACAGGTTGGCCTCATCTCAATCTTTTCATGAACAAGTAGCTTGGGGTGCCTTTTAAGGGGCTCATGTTAGCGCTAAGGGTCTGAGACTAAATATAGTTTTCAAAAATGAACATAGGTGACCACAACTATTGTGTTATAGAACCCTAGATGAATAATTCTCAGTCAGTCACCGAATCTAGTGCGTCACAAATTTTTCCACCTCGAGACCTCCCTGAAGCCTCGCTCCCCTTCTCCCCCGTCCTCACACACACATCACAAAAAGCTCAGTGTCTAGCTAACCCATGTTGCCATGGAAGGGAAGGGGAGAAATGCAGGAGAGGTTGCAGCCTGCTTGGGGACACTGACCTCCTCACTTTGAAAAGGACAAAACACTTTTCAAATGAAAAGTAATATTACTGTATATTACCTGATGTTTCAATGTGTCCTGTTTATTTTTTTTTTAAGTGCTCTTAATAAGAAAAGCCACTTGGTAATATTTTTAAAAGGTTGAACAGGATGGTTCTCTCATTTACACTTTTGTTATAATGTTATGTAATTGAATTTATATTGATTTATTGTACAATTTCTATAAAAAAAAATTCTATAGACTGTGCTATTTCAGATGTTTCTATTTATTGTACTATCCCACAGCTCTGAACCCAGGGGTATTAATATATCTCTGTAATCATTTCAAAAGTGGGACCTAATATGAGAACCTACTTAATTATGCTTGATAATGGAATCCACCCTATAAATATACTATTGGAGTTGACTGTTTAAAAAAAAAAAAATTTTTTTTTAATTTTTTTGCAATTACAAACAATGCTACAATGGACATTCCTGTCCATGCCTCTCTGTGCACGTGTTTCAAAGTGTCTTTACGGTATATATATCTAGGAGTTGAATTTCTGAGTCATAGGATATAGGTGTCTTAAACTGACTAAAAAAACCAACTACATATTGCCAAATCAGTACAAATCCAAAGTTGTACTAATTTGTATTCCTAACAACTGTAGAGTTCTCATTGATCTACATACTGCGTGCATTTGTTATTGTTAGATAATTTGAGTTTATTTATGTGCAATGGTATCTTGCTTTAGTTTATATTTTAATTTCTACTAGAACTGAACGTATTTAATACGTTTGTTGGCGATTTTATATTTTTCTCTGTCATTCATCTATTCAACAGTTATTTTCTATGGATTGTCTGTCTCTTACTATTGATTTATTGGATTTCTTACCATTGTTACTTACCCCTTGTGGTTTTAGGTACTGCACATGTCTTCTAGTTGGCGCCATGTCTTTTATTTTTGCTTATAGCGTCTTTGTTGTGCACAAGATTTAATTTTAATGTGTTTATATTTATCAATCCCTTTTATGGGATGTGCTTTGATATATTTTTAAAGAAATTTCTCCCTACTCTAAGGTCATATTTTCCTATAGCATTTCTTAAAAATGTTAAAGGTTTACTTTTTGTGTTTATATTTTAACCTAAATGGTGTAACTTTTTGCATATGATATGAGGTAGAGATCATATTTTATTTTATCTTATATGGATTAATTGTTTTAGTGCCATTTAGTGAGTAACTAATCCTTCCACACTCATGTGCTATTTATCATATATCAAGTTGCCATATTAGATTTGAGGTTCATGTCTGTGATTCCCTTCAGTTTGTGTTGTTATCTGTCACTGTGCCAATTCTGCAATATCTAGATTAAAATAGCATTATAATGCATCTTATTATAAAGATGACTCCTGCCCCCACCAACCTTATTCTTATTCAGAATTGTCTTGACAATCCTTAGCCATTTTCCCTTCCATATAAATTTTAGAATTGACTTTTCAAGTTCCAAGAAAAATCCTTTTGGTATATTCATAGAATTTGTACTTATACATTTTATACATTTGGAAATCCTGGTGGCGTAGTGGTTAAGCGCTACAGCTGCTAACCAAGAGGTTGGCAGTTAGAACCCTCTAGGCGCTCCTTGGAAACTCTATCGGGCAGTTCTACTCTGTCCTGTAGGGTCGCTATGAGTCGGAATCGACTCCGCAGCAGTGGGTTTGGTTTTTTTTCTTTTGGTTTATACGTGAGCAGAGAGGCTCATGTGGGGCATAGAGGTGGCATAGAGGCTAAGTGATTGACTACTAACCAAAAGATCGGTGGTTCGAAACCACCAGCAGCCCTGTGGCAGAAAGATGTGGCAGTCTGCTTCTGTAGAGATTTATAGCCTTGGAAACCCTATGGGGTTGCTATGAATTGGAATCAACTCAATGGCAGCGGGTTTGATTTGGTTTTTTGGTACATGAATGAGCAAAGGATATCTCTCCATTTATTTGGGTCTTCCTTAATGTCTTTCACCTTTTGATTATTCCAGCTTAATTGCTTTGTGATCAGTTTATGTTTTTCATAATATCAGTTCTTTGAGGAGATTTACTTTGTGGCCTAATATGTGGCTAATTTTTATAAAATCTCATATAAGCTTGGAAAAAATGTGGATTCTTTCATTTTGGAAGTTAGGATTCTATGTTCAACTCTAAAATCAAGCATGTTAAGACATGCTGTTTTATCATCTACATCCTTGCTATAATATTCTTCTACTTGATCTAAAGATTACTGAGAGATGTGTTCAAATTTCCCAATATTATTTGGAATTGTTAATTTCTCCTTATAATTCTTCCCACTTTTGTTTTATATTTTTAGTCTACTTAGTAAGTACATACAAGTTACTGATTATGAAATTTTCCTTCAGTTCTAGATTGGCTGTTGTTTACCCTCGTTTTGTGAACATATTATCCCACTCTCTGCTAGATGTCTAATTGTTGTCCCTCTGTAGGAAACATGCCCCTTCTCTTTGATTTTTAGATTTTTCTTTGTTTTTTGGTGTTTATAGTTTAGCTATAATGTGTCCAAATGTGGATTTTGTTGTTTATTCTACTAGGGACTTGTTGTGTTTACTGAACTTAAGATTTTTGTATTTTTCATCAATTCTGAAAATTTTCAATCATTATTATTATTTTTTTCAAATATTGTCTCTCTCTTCTCCTTAGTCCTTTTTTTCTGGAACTTTTTTCTGATGTGTGTTTGAACGCTCTTATGCCATCTTTCCTGTTTCTTATCGTCTGTGTTATGTTTCACTCTCTTTATCTCCCTGTGCTGTAGTTTGGGTTATTTCCTCAGATCTATCTGCTAGTTCACTGTCCTCTTCTTCACCTGGATTTAATCTGCCTATTACCTGTCCCTTGACTTTTTAATTCCAACAATTTTATTTTGTATTTCTAGAACTTCTATTTTGTTATTAGTGATGATTTTCTGTATAGGCCGAGTGTTTTTGAAAGTGTCATGTTCTTTATTCATATTTTCAATCCCTCCTTTCCTGTCTTTAATTATTTAAAAGTACTTTTTTATAGGCTCTTGCCATTAACTCCATTATTTGAAATTCTTGTGACTCTAATTCTTAGATTGCGTGTATGTATATGTGCACAGTAAGTACTAACTTTCACTAATGAATTGATTCTCATGTGTTTCCTAATTTTGTGAGTTCGTCTTCCGAGAGGATTTTTCTTGGTGTGGCCTATTTGAGGGTGTAAACAGACAATTTTGTTTTGCCAGGTGTTCCAATGGTGTCATGAACCCAGAGCTTATGAAAAAAAAAATTATCATGGAAAATTTCAAACGCGCAAAAAAGTAGATAAAATAGTAAAATGAACCCCCATGTTCCCATCAGCCAGCCTCAATAATTATCAACTCAAGATAAATCTTATCCCATCCGTATACTCCCATACTCCCTCCACACCCACATATCATACACTGGATTATTTTGAAGTAAATCCTAGACATTATATCATTACATCCATAAATACTTCACAGTGTAAGTCTAAAATATAAAGACACTTTAAAAAAATAATGAAAATACTACTATCACCTAACAAATTAACAATCTCTTAGTAGCATCAAGTCAGTGTTCCAATATCCATGATCAATTCATATATGTTTCTCCATCAGGATTTCAGTAAGATCTGTATGTTGCAGTTGGTTTGTATGTTTCTTAAATTGCCTTTACTCAAAGGTTTGCCTTTGTTCTGTCCTTTCCATTGTTATCCATCTCTCATTGAAAAAACCAGGTTGATTTATCTGGATTGATTTCATGTTATTTTTTCAGCTTAATAGGTTCTAGGACCTTGCAAATGGTAGAAAAACCTTAATATTACTCCCGCCCCCCCCCCCCCCCCGCCCCGCTGCCAATCAGCTAAGACAGAAACCCTTGATGACCTACAGTGCTAGTGCTCAATTATTTTCTAGTCCAGGAAGGATGTAGTCATTTAAGGGGCCTATCTTTATGCGAAAGTTTCAGTTCCATCTCTGTACCTGCAGAAGTGCAGGGCACGCACTCTTGGTCTATGTGGCCACTAAAACAAAGTCCTCTTTGTTGTGAAGTCTAGCCACAACTCACCCTGACTCACCCTCCTCTCTGATTTTTGTCCCTGTGGATTTCCCTTATTTTCTTGCTGGCTGTTATATTAATTAAGAATGTTTGCTTTATTTTATCCAGCATTTTAAAGTGTTGCTAGGGAGAGGATTATCATATAATTTAGTCCTCGATATTATTCAGGAATAAAACCTGTTAATACTTTAATTTTTTTAAAATCAATTTGCAAGTTTCTTAATTTCTCTGAGCCACACTTTTCTAAAGAGTGGTATTTTTTATTTATTGCATTGTTTTGGGGATTAAATGAGCTAATGTATGCAAAGTTAGTAGTATATAAAAGGGACCTCTTCCAAGTAGGACAAATACTTCGGCAGAGTTTGAAGAATGAATATTACTAGATGTGAGATGGTCGAAGGAAGAGTACTTCACCAGATGGATAAGGAAGGAAAAAGACATTTTAGACCAGAATTATAGTATGTGTCTTTTGACTATTTAGCCAAGTTTTCACCCCCAGCCAACCAAATTTATTGCCTCACCCTTGTATCGTTCGTTCTTATTTAGTTTTTTGAGGGTGGAATTGTAAAATCTCCCAGCAGTTCCTATGAAACATGAATCTTAACATAGATACACAAATTTCGTCATAATATTAAAATGAGACCCAAACGGAAAGGACTGTCCTTGAAGTTCTCCATGATCAGTCACACACAGAGACAGCATTTGGATTTGTCTTCTCAGTCACCTGCAAGAGAGTGGATGAAACACTCAGCTGCGGGTTCACTGGCTTAAAATGATTAGCTATTGGCAATCATTTCCAAGCAAGGTTTTTGGAACTTATGAATTTGTTACAAATTTATGCTGGCACATATCTTACAGATCCCCCTAGCTTTCCAGCCGTACATACTTTGGCAGGAACATCAAGGAAAGCACACTATCTCCATAGGATTTGGGGGATTCAGGCTCCCCTCAGCCAGCTGCTGGTCCCAAGTTCCAACTTGTTTTTATCATTTCCATCAGTCTGGTTTTGTAAAGACTTATAAAACAACATATGAGATACAAGCAAACATCAACAAAGTACAGTGTGTGCTGAGAAATAGGGCAGTCACTTAACCAGCACATTTTCTTTCCCACGATTTCTGTGCTTGTATTGTCGTTGTTGTTAGCTGCATCAAGTTGACCCCTGACTCATGGCAGCTGCAGGCACAATGGAATGAAATGTTGCCTGGTCCTGTGCCATCCCCATGACTAGTTGAGGACTGAACCGCTGTGATCCATAGGGCTTCACTGGCTGATTTTCAGAAGTAGATTGCCATACCTTTCCCCCTAGTCTGTCTGAGTATGGAAGCTCCACTGAAACCTGTTCAGCATCATAGTACACACAAGCCTCCCTTGACAGACAGGTGGTGTCTGCGCATGAGGTACATTGGCTAAACAACATAGCAATGGAAATTACAATGCAAGACTGACTATATATATATAAAATTGTGGTTATCATATAGTTTCAAATCATGATAAAACCCACCACTTGGAGTTATAACTGATCTATTTAACCAAACAAAGGACTTCAGAACTGTATGTAAGTGCTGCTGAATATTCTGTACTTCTTTACCAACCAATCAGATAGTCATGGATAAAGACTTTTATCACAACAAAGCAGGTGAAACCACTCTCATTGCTTGCAATTGGACAAAAAATAATTTCCATAAGAATCACTTTATAAATCCCTAGAAATTGTATTCATACAATTTATTTTCCAAAAGGATGTGGATTTAACAAAGTTCTAAGTAATTATAAGCCTGTTTTTGTATTCTAATTTATCAGCACATAGAACATTTATTTCCATTCAATTTGAATGTCTTTACATACTCATGAATATGCATACATTTACAGTATGTGATTCAGACATACACCTGTCAGATATCACCTTTTCAGGTGAAAGGCTGATTATAGGGGATAAAATGATCTCTACCATCCAGGGGTGTTATGGGTGGGCTAAACTTCAGTGTGGCTGAACAAATGTCTTTTCTCATTAGACACTGAAAGGAAATAATTTTCTGTAATAGAATTGGTTTTCTAGAATTGCCATTTTGCTGAGAAATTTTGACCTGAATCTCTACCAGATTCTTTTTAAAATAATCTCTTAGGTCATCTTTGCAAAATAAATATTGGAAATTTCCCCCTCCCCTAGCCCTGGAAAGACATAGAAATTCATAAATGAGGCTGCGTGTTAAAACCCAAACTCTTCCTGGGCAGGTGACACTTGGAAACCTAATCCTTTGATAAAGAGAGGATTTCTGCACTAGAGTGCTCCCTCAGGCAGCCTGTACTCTGAAGAAAAAAAAGTAAAATCAGTGAAACTTGGGGGTTGTAGATTCTTAAGGCAAATGAAAAGGCATTGAATATGTCATAAGGTAAATAAAACACTGCTTAGCAAAAGTTGCTAGCTATAAAAAATTGTTACTAGCTATAGTCTTGTTTAAGTTGCTAGCTATAGTCTTGTTTGTAGTGGAAAAGAAGCTACTAATTTGAACTTAGTTTAATAAAACAAAACAAAACACCTGTTTAAAATTATTAGTGTTCTGGGTTTAAATCCCTGGACATTAATGTATGTGGTGTTTAGAGACTGTTAATATTTTTCTTCTCATGTGCTTTATACCCTTTGATTGATCCTGAATCATTATATTTACACACCTATCACTTCTGCAATTTCCCATTAACATCTGTGTACTGTTTGGCTGAAAGAATTATGTTTTTTTAAAGTAATACTAATTTTGAATCTGTTATGGCCAGAAGACATTTTTAACTGAATAGCAGTTTTTCAAACATGGAGTGCTTGTCTTTGTAAAACTATAATAGTATAATCAAAGAAACATGAACAGCTCACATGATTACCAAGATTGGCATTTCCTGGGTAGTATTTCCTGGGTAATAATGTCAATATTATTAAAAAGATTTTTGAAAAGTGAATCTGTGATATGAGAGCAAAAGCGCCCAAATTACTAAATGAATGGAATCATTTGTTGGATCATATTGATGTCTCATATGTGACAGGTAGTATACTAATCCATTTTTATATGGTTTCTGATTTAATCCTTACAGCAATTTATGAAGTAGGCATTATTTTTATCATCTAACAGATGATGAAACTAAGATACAAAGAAGTTGCATTACCCTGTCTTAGTTCATACAACTAGAAAGTTGCAAAGGTGGGTTTTGAAACTGTCAGATTGAGAGCTGAGATATACTTTCTCCATTAATGTCTTTAGGTATATGGCTGATTTTGCTGTAAAACTTTATGTTGTCGTTGTTGTTAGGTGCTGTCAAGTTGGTTCCGACTCATAGCAACCCTGTATAGAACAGAACGAAACACTGCCTGGTCCTGTGCATCCTCACAGTCATTGTTATGCTTGAGCTCATTGTTTTGTTGTTGCAGCCACTATGTCAGTCCATCTCGCTGAAGGTCTTCCTCTTTTTTGTTGACTCTCTACTTAACCAAGCATGATGTCCTTCTCCAGGAATTGTTACCTCCTCATAACATGTCCAAAGTATGTGAGATGTAATCTCTCCATCTTTGTCTCTAAGGAGCATTCTGGCTGTACTTCTTCCAAGACAGATGTGTTTGCTCTTTTGGCAGCCCATGCTATATTCAGTATTCTCCGGCAATGCCATAATTCAAAGGCATCAATGCTTCTTGGTTTTCCTTATTCATTATCCAGCTTTCACATGCATATAAGGTGATTGAAAACACCATGACTTTGGTCAGGTGCACCTTCGTCTTCAAGGTGACATCTTTTCTTTTTAACTCGTTGAAGAGGTCTTTTGCAGCAGATCTGCCCAATGTAATATGCTGTCAGATTTCTTGACTGCTGCTTCCATAGGCATTGATTGTGGATCCAAGTAAAATGAAATCCTTGACAACTTCATTCTTTTCTAAGTTTATCATGATGTTGCTTAGTGGCCCAGTAGTGAGGATTTTTGTTTCCTTTATGTTGAGGTGTAATCCATACTGAAGGCTGTGGTCTTTGATCTTCATCAATAAGTGCTTCAAGTCCTCTTCACTTTCAGCAAATAAGGTTGTGTCATCTGCATATCACAGGTTATTAATGAGTCTTTTCTAGTCCTGATGCCACATTCGTCATATAGTCCAGTTTCTTGGATTAGTTACTTGCTCAGCATGCAGATTGAATAAGTATGGTGAAAGAATACAACATTGCACCCACCTTCCCTGATTTTAAACCATGCGGTAAGTATCCCCTTGTTCTGTTCAAATGATTGCCTCTTGGTCTATGTACAAGAACGTAGCACAGTTAAGTATTCTGGAATTCTCGTTGTTCACATTGTTATGCATAATTTGTTATCATCCACACGGTCCAATGCCTTTGCATAGTCAATAAAACACAGGTATACATCTTTCTGGTATTTTCTGCTTTCAGCCAGGATCCATCTGACATTAGCAATTATATCCCTGGTTCCACGTCCTTTTCTGAATCGAGCTTGAATTGTTGGCTGTTCCCTGTTGATGTGCTGCTGCAACCACTTTTGAATCATCTTCAGCAAAATTTTACTTATGTGTGATATTAATGATGTTGTTCGATAATTTCCACATTCAGTGGGATCACCTTTCTTGGGAATAGGCATAAATATAGATCTCTTCCAGTTGGCTGGCCGGGTAGCTGTCTTCCAAATTTCTTGGCAAAGATGAGTGAGCACTTCCAGTGCTGAATCTGTTTGTTGAAACATCTCAGTTGGTATTCTGTCAATTCCTGGAGCCTTGTTCTCGCCAGTGCCTTCAATGCAGCTTGGACCTGTTCCTTCAGTACCATCAGTTCCTGATCATTCACTACCTCCTGAAATAATTGAAGGTTGACCAATTCTTTTTGGTATAGTGACTCTTTGTATTCCTTCCATCTTTTTTTGGTGCTTCCTGAGTCATTTAATATTTTCCCCATAGAATCCTTCACTACTGCAGCTCGAGGGTTGAATTTTCTCTTCAGTTCTTTCAGCTTGAGAAATACTGAGAGTGTTCTTCCCTTTTGGTTTTCTATCTCCACGTCTTTGCACATGTCATTATAATACTTTATTTTGTCTTCTTGACCTATCCTTTGAAATCTTCTGCACTTTACTGCATCATTTCTTTCATTTGCTTTAGTTAGTGTTCAAGAGCAAGTTTCAGAGTCTCTTCTGACATCAATTTTGGTCTTTTTTTTCTTTCTTGTCTTTTTAATAACCTTTTAATTTCTTCATGTATGATGTCCTTGATGTCATTGTGGTCTTCAGTCATTAGTGTTCAACATGTCAAATCTCTTCTTGAGATGGTCCTAAACCATCAGCTGGGATATACTCGAAGTGGTACTTTGGCTTTCCTGGACTTGTCCTAATTTTCTCCAGCTTCAACTTGAACTTGCATGTGAGCAATTGATGGTCTGTTCCACAGTCGGCCCCGTCTTATCTGACTGATGATAGTAAGCTTTTCCATCATTTCTTTCCACAGAAATAGTCCATCCAGCAAGGTCCATGTGTATAATTGCCATTTATGTTGTTGAAAAAAGATATTTACAATGAAGAAGTCATTGGTCTTCCAAAATTCTATCATGTGATCTCTGGCATCACTTCTATCATCAAGGCCATATTTTCCAACTACTAATCCTTCTTCTTTGTTTCCAGCTTTCACATTCCAATCACCAGTAATTATCAATGCATCCTGATTGCACATTTGATCAATTTCAGCCTACAGAAGTTGGTAAAAATCTTCAATTTCTTCATCTTTGACGTTAACTTTATATAAAAAAAAAATATAGTTACCCTGTATTGCCCCTTTTCCAGGGACATGTCTTTTGGAACCTGTGCAGTCTTAGTTAACTTATAGTGGATACTGACTATTGAAATAACAGAACCAGGTAGGTTCTCATAAGGAAAAACCATGACTCCACCATCTTTTTTGAAGAGGTTGCCGGGCATTATCAATTCATTGTTTAGCGGGAACATACCTTTTTAAGGATTTGCTGTTTGTATTTTGCTAATTACTACATGTCATGTTGAAGGAGCCCTGGTGGCACAATGGTTAAGTGCTCGGTTGCTAACTGCAAAGTTGGCAGTTCAAATTCACCAGCTGCTCCATGAGAGAAAAGACCTAGTGATCTGCCCCCATAAAGATTACAGCCTAGGATACCTTATGGGGCAGTTCTACTCTGTCATAGAGGGTTAGTATGAGTCAGAATCAACTCAGTGGCACACAGCAATGACACGTCATGTTAGCACCCTAAGATAGTTAAGTGGCAGAATTCTCGCCTTCCAGGCGGGAGATGCTGGTTCGATTCCCAGCCAGTGCACCTCATGCGTGTCTATCTGGGGGGGCTTGCATGTTGCTGTGATGCTGAACAGGTTTCAGCAGAGCTTCCAGACCAGGATGGACTAGGAAAAAAGGCCTGGTGATCTGCTTCCAAAAATGAGCCAGTGAAAACCCCATGGATCACAATGGTCTGCTCCACAACCGACCATGAGAATAGCACAGAACTCGGCAGTATTATATGTACATAGGGTTGAGGCTGACTCCATGGCAGCTAACAACAGTATAGCATGTTTTTGATAAAATGAAGTCACGATGATAAGTGCAACATTCTTTTCATTTTTTAAAAAGATTTCATTGTGCTTTAGGTGAAAGTTTACATAGCAAATTAGTTTTCCAATCTGATTCTTAAACAAGTTGTTTCATGATCTTGGTTGCAATCCCTGCAATGTGTCAGCACCTTCCCCGTTTTCTCCCTGGGTTTGCTGTTTCCATTCATCCAGTTTTCATGTCCCTCTTCTTTGGTTTTGGGCAAACGTTGCCCTTTTGGTCTTGTATAGTCGATTGTTCTAAGGTTCACGTTCTTCACGGATGTTGTTAATTTTATAGCCCCGTCTGTTATTTGGCTGAAAGGTGTCCTCTGGGAGTGTCTATAGCTTCAAGTTAGAAGGTTGTAAGTGCTATGTTTTTCATAGCTCTTCTCAATTAATGACATATATTTACTTATTTATTTGTTTATAATCTGCCTTTCAGCTCTAAAGCATAAGTCCTGTCAAGGCAGGGATTTTTGTCTCTTTTGTTCACTGGTGTATCTCCAGAGCCTCAAAGAGTGCCTGGCACATGGTAGGTAAGCAATAAGTGTTTGTTGAATGAACAGAAATACATTATTTCTAAGATGCGATAGAATGCTACATTTATATTTATTATCCATTTAAGTTCAAATTTAAGAGTAAACCACACTGGTACAGTTTGAGGTCATATGACATGCAAAAATAATACATATTTTTAAAGACCTACTACAATTCCAGGCCCTTAAATGCATTATTTATGAGCCCTAAAACAAATGATACCATAGGTATTATTTTCTCCATTTTATACATGATAAGACTGAGTTTCCAAGGACTGAGTCATGGTCCCCCAGCCTGAACAGTTATTTGGACCTCAGAGACCTTGTTCTTCACACAGGAGTGGTGCTTCATACAATTCAGCACAGGAGAGGAACAAATGATAGACCGTACTTCAAATCTCTGCAGTTGTCATTTTACTTACAGTGCCATTAGCCCTCTACCAGGGAAGAGGTCATGCGGTGTAGTGGCTAAGAGTAAGGCTCTGTCCTCTGACAAGTAAAGCTAGCAGATCTGTATTTGCTTTGCGACCTTGGGTATGCAGTCTTTCTGAGCTTCAGTTTCCTGATACATAAAATGGGGTTGATAATAGCAACTACCCCAGAAGATTTTTGTATAGATGTTCCTGAGGTCCACCCAGCCAAAGACCAGACAGGCCCATAAAACAAAATGAGGCTAAAGGAGGCACACCAGCCCAGGGGCAAGGACTAGAAGGCAGGAGGGGACAGGAAAGCTGGTAACAGGGAACCCAAGGTTGAGAAGGGAGAGTGTTGACATGTCGTGGGGTTGGTAATCAGTGTCACAAAACAATATGTATACTAACTGTTTAATGAGAAACTAGTCTGTTCCGTAAACCTTCATCTAAATTACAATAAAAAATGTTGAACATAATAAGATTTTTGTACAGATGAAACAGGACAATTTATGTAGAGTACTTAGTATTGTGCCTGGCATATAATAACTGCTCAATATAAGCATTAAAATGCTAAACCATCACTCTAGATAATTCAATTCATCTTACATAAATATAAAGATCATGCCAAGTATCCCCGGTGCTAATACACATTATTTATAAACCAAGACGCCACATCTGTTGTCAATTCTAAACATGGGTAAATTGGCAAAATACTTAAGAGCCCTTAAACATACTCTAAATTTTGTCTACTCTAATCAACTTACAAGTGCGATTCAATTCTAATTGCAATAATATTAATAATAGTCACTACTGGCTATTCTCCAGCTATATGTTAGACATTATACTAGATATCTTGCTTATATTATCATTAATCTTTGGATTAACTCTCAAAAGAAGGCATTATTGTCTCCATATTTTAGCTAAGGAAACAGGTTCAAAAGAATTTAATAATTTTTGTCTGAGATCATTTAGCTATTAAAGTAATAGAGTCGATTAATTTTTTTCCATTATATAGCACTGTCTCCTTAATTATAGTTCTATATTTGATTTTAAGAGAACTAAAATATATTTTTTATACATTTGATTTTAAGAGAGCTAAATACACAGTCAAATCTATTTCTTGAATGGTATCTAAATTCAGGCAGGATGTATGCAAGGTCATACTTTGGTCCTTGTGGACTTGCTTTAATTTCCTTCAGCTTCAACTTGAAATTGCACACGAACAATTAATGGTCTGTTATGCAGCTGGCCCTAGATATTGAGCTTCTCCATTGTCTCTTTGCACAGATGTAATCAATTTGATTTTGGTGTAGTCCATCCGGTGAGGTCTATATGTATAAAACCAAACCAAACCCATTGGCTTTGAGTTGATTCCAACTCAGCTGTCCATTATGTTGTTGAAAACAAGTATTTTCTATGAATAAATCATTGGCTTTGCAGAATTCTACCATGTGATCTCTGGCATTGTTTCTGTTATCAAGGCCATGTTTTCCGACTGCTGATCTTCGTTTCCTACTTTCTCATTCTAATCATCAGTAATTATCAATACAACTTGATTGTACATTCAGTCAATTTCTGACTGTAACAGTTCATGAAAATTTTCAATTTCTTCATCTTTGGCATTTATGGTTGGTGCATAGATTTGAATAATAGTTTTATTAATTGGTCTTCCTTGTAGGCATATAGATGTTAACCTGTTACTGACAGCACTGTACTGCAGGATAGATCTTGAAATATTCTTTTTGATGGTAAATGCAATGCTGTTTCTCTTTAATTTGTCATTCCCAGCATAGATGACCATACAATTGTAGGATTCAAGGTGGCCAATACCAGTTCATTTCAGCTCACCAAGGCCCAGGATATTGATCTCCGATCATTACATTTTTTTTTTTTAACTTTTATTGTGCTTTAAGTGAAAGTTTACAAATCAAGTCAGTCTGTCACACAAAAACTTATATACACCTTGCTACATACTCCCAATTACTCTCCCCCAATGAGACAGCCTGCTCTTTCCCTCCACTCTCTCTTTTTCATGTCCATTTCACCAGCTTCTAACCCCCTTTACCCTCTCATCTCCCCTCCAGGCAGGAGATGCCAACATAGTCTCAAGTGTCTGCCTGGTCCAAGAAGCTCACTCCTCACCAGCATCCCTCTCCAACCCATTGTCCAGTCCAATCCATGTCTGAAGAGTTGGCTTCGAAAATGGTTCCTATCCTGGCTCAGCAGAAGGTCTGGGGGCCATGACCACCGGGGTCCTTCTAGTCTCAGTCAGACAATTAAGTCTGGTCTTTTTATAAGAATTTGGGGTCTGCATCTCACTGCTCTCCTGCTCCCTCAGGGTTTCTCTGTTGTGTTCCCTGTCAGGGCAGTCATTGGTTGTAGCCAGGCACCGTCTAGTTCTTCTGGTCTCAGGCTGATGTAGTCTCTGGTTCACGTGGCCCTTTCTGTCTCTTGGGCTCATAATTACCTTGTGTCTTTGGTGCTCTTTATTTTCCTTTGTTCCAGGTGGGTTGAGACCAATTGATTCCATTACATTTTTGATGACTTACAATTTCCTTGATTCATACTTCGTACCTTCCATTCTTTTTTTTTTTTTAATAAAGCTTTTTAATGGTTAAGATTCTTTTCTTTTTTTAAATTGTGCTTTAGGCAAAAGTTTATAGCTAAAGTTAATTTTGCGTACAAAAATTCATACACATATTGTTATATGACATTAGTTGCAATCCCTATAATGTAACAGCACACTCCCCCTTTCCACCCTGGGTTTCTTGTGTCCATTCAACCAGCTTCTGTCCCTTCCTGCCTTCTCAATCTGCCTCCAGACAGGAGCTGCCCATTTGGTCTCGAGTATCTGCTTGAACCACGAAGCACATTCTTCACGAGTATTATTTTATGTTTTAGTCTAATCTTTGTCTGAAGAGTGGGCTTCAGGAATGGTTTTTCATTCTAGGTTAACAGAGTGTCCAGAGGCTTATGGCTTCCTCCAGTCTCAGTCAGACCATTAAGTCTGGTCTTTTTATGTGAATTTGAGTTCTGCTCCACACTTTTCTCCCACTCTATCAGGGGCTCTCTGTTCTGTTCCCTGTCAGGGTGGTCATTACATTCCACATTCTAATTACTAATGGATGACTGCTGCTATTATTTCTCATTTTGAGTCATGCTGTATCAGCAATTGAAGGTCCCGAAGGCATTATTCCATCTGCGTCATTAAGGTCAACTCTACTTTGAGGAGGCAGCTCTTCTCCAGCCATATTTTGAGTGCCTTCCAACCTAAGGGGCTCATCTTCTGGCACTATATGGGCCACTGTTCTAGTGTGATCCATGGGGGTTTTCATTGGCTAATTTTTGGAAGTAGATTTTCAGGCCTTTCTTCCTAGCCTGTCTTAGTCTAGAAGCACAGCTGAAGCCTGTTCATCATATAGCAACATGAAAGCCTCCACTGACAGACAAGTAGAGCATTGAGCAACACTGCTTAGGAATCAAACCTGGTCTACAGTATAAAAGATGGGAATTCTATCACTGAACCACTAATGGCCTCATAGCTAAGATTAGTGATTCTCAAAATGTGATCCCAGGGCCAAAGCATAAGCATCACCTAAAATCAACAGAATTTGTTAAAAATGCAAATTCTCCTGATTCCAGACCTACTAAATTAGAAATTCTGGAGCTAGGGCTAGAAATCAGTATTTTACCAAGCCCTGCAAGTGATTCTGAATGACTGGCATAGAGTTTGTCTTACCACAGGCAATGGCAATGAGAATTCAGTAAAAATGCTGACACCATGCCAAAATACTCTCCAGTCCTTCAGAAATCTTGATCCAATGAATATCTTTTAAAAGATCCTCATAGAATGTCCCATTGCATATTATTTAAGTCTCTGGTACACTATGTATTAATCAGCAGCTCTCTGTGAAGCTGCATTCAGTTGACAAACTGCAAAATATTTATCATTTGTTAAAAATGATTTCTAATATTCTACCTTAAATTCTATTAAATAGATGAGAATCCAGAGAAATTCTTTTAAGAAATTATCCAGGGAAACATTTATAGTTCTGCCACTCTTCTTGTTGATCAATTGTGCAAACATGAGCAGAGAGTTCATCTTATTACTATATTGACTGAATTAATTAGAGCACTTTAAATACAAAGGTGAATGCTGATTAACTTACAGAAATAGAGTCACATTTCAGGTATACAATGAAAGCTGGTGGGGGGTGGGGGGTGTGGGGATAGAAGGAGAAGAGCGACATTGAAAGACATTTGACAGGGTAAGGTTGTATTCCCCAGACAGCCCTGTCAAGCAGCTCTGTTGACAACAAAAGGAAGAAAACAAATAAATTGGAGGTTGTGTGAATGTCACAAGACCAGAATATAAATACGCACAACATGGAGAGGGGTAAGTGCCTATAATTCGCATTCTCACACAGTGTTTTAGGGCAGTACCGACTAGGTATGCCAAAATGAAAAGGGAAAAATAATATGTGAGTAAATCTCTCAGACACTGGCCCAGCAGCATTCACTTTTTTGCCATAACACTAACCCTCAAAAAGCACCAGAGCAAGTACAATAGGCAGAATAACAAAAAAACAAAGACAAGGTGTGACAAGACTCCCAACGCATACATCTAGAAAGGGAGTTAACATTCAGGGAACATTTCAACTGTTTTAACTTCCTAACTCACAAGAGAGAATACACTTTGCTCTGTGGAGACAAAGAATATCTTTGGACAGAAGGTGGAATTCGGGACTTAGGTTTTCTCTTGATGCTACATGAATTGTAGAAATAGATACCCCAAATAGGTAAAAAGTAACAAGTGTTGTCTTTTTTATTTTTCCATTAAAATTTCTTCAAGATTTTCTTATCAATGTGATTATCCATCTGTAAAAGGACTAAATGTTAACACACTCTTACAGGCTGGTTGTCCTGTTGCCCTTTCAGCATTAGTTTTCCCATTGCCACCCATTGCTCATTTGGCTTTGTGCTTGTGACACCACCTGTCAGCCCCTGCCCTGGGTGCCTGGTCCAACGAGTGCCTTCTTGAAAACCTTGCATGACTGCCGCTTTCTTGTTCCATGGGCCTCACCATACCTAATGTGAGCTTAGGCCCCGATCTCCAGGAATGTTGTTCCAGATAGGCCTGCTGGGTCTCGCTGATTAACATGAACTCCCCCTTCCCTGCCTGGGAAGCCAGAACACCATGTCTTCCTGGTGCATCCACATCCTGCCAGCTCAGGAAACAAGACGCTTAGTCTGGCATGAGAAATCTGGTTTCCTCCCATGGCCATAAAGCCTTCAGTTTTAAGCATTTGACAAATGTTACTCAGAAGGTTCTACACTCAATACCAATAAACTCTGTTAAAGAATTATAGTGGTAACATGCAAAACTGTAAGTAATAAAATGGAATCCCTCCTGCTAGGACCTCTTAAGCCCTCTTGGAAAGCCAAAGAATTAAAACATTGAATTAATTCAAGCTTTATAGCAAATACCCTATACAAAGGGCTAGAAGCAAAGCTTTCAAAAATCCACAGGGATGATCAAAGTTTCACGATTTTTAGACATGCCATGATGGACAACCAAAATGACCGGAAGTGTATTTCAGATGCTTTGTGTTCAAAAGATTCAAAGGTTCTTCATAACTGGGTAACATCCTTGGCCCTCTCCTGTTTTCCCTAGACAGTCTCTAGATGGTACAGGGCCTCCCATGGTTTCAACAGCTACACATATGCTGATGACTCACAAATCTTTATTTCCAGACCAGACCTCTTTTCTGAGCTCTAGACTCACGTGACTGAAGTTTGAGTCCATGTGGGTATCATCATTTCCCCCTCCTATCTGCTCCTCCTCTTATAACTCATGTCTCATTAAATGGCAGCACCACCTACCTGGCTGCTCAGGTCAGGTAGTTGATCTCCCCGCTTGACCCTTCTCTTTCGGCCCTCACATCTCATCAGTCTTCAGAGTCCATGGGTTCTGCTTCCTACTGTCACTCAAACACACCTACTGTCTATCCCTACTTCTACCTTAGCTCAGACACTCATCATTTCTTCACACACTCAGACCAATCAACACAAAGGTCTGTTGATTGAATAAGTGAAATGCTAGCTTGTTTTCCTACCCGTAATATTGCCTCTCTCTAATCCATTCTTCAGAGCCATAGATACTGTCCCAAAAGACAAAGTTGATCATGTCATTATCCTGCTGAAAATGTCCTAGACTGAAATAAAGGCCTTTCTGATCTAGTTCCTGTCTATCTCTTCAAATATATCTTTTTCCTTTTCTTCTCTGTCGTCCTGCACTCCAGCTATAACCAGAAACTAGCCATCAGGTCAACTCCAACTCACAGTGATCCCCTGTGTGTCAGAGTAGAACTGTCATCCATAGGGTTTTTGATGGATGATTTTTGGGGAAATAGATCACCAGGTCTTTCTTCTGAGGCACCTCTGGGTGGACTTGAACCTCGAACCTTTTGATTAGCAGATGAGCGTGTTAATGATTTGTACCACCCAGGGACTCCACACACTGCAGATATAGGAATCCTTGAATGTTTTCTCTTCATTCCTCCATGTGTTTGTACCTACTAGTATTCTCTCTACCCAGAATTCCCTTCCCCACATCCTTCTCTTAGGTGATTTCTGCTTATCTTTCAAAGCTCATCTTTATCCTGGAAGTTTCCTCAATTCTCCTCTGGGTTAGTCACTCCTTCTAGGTAATTCTTACAGCAGGCCTGGTCCTAGGAATTGTGAAGTAGTGTAACTGTTTTCTTGCCTTTCTTTCCTCAGTGGACTGAGAGCTCTCTGAAGGCTGGGACTATGTCTTTTCACCTGTCAGTTGCCAGGGTCTTTCATAGGTCCTGGCTATTTTATGTCTTCAATAAAGGTCTGTTGATTGAATAAATGAAATGCTCTAGAATGAGGTCATATGTTCCTGTGTAACTTCTTGCTGGAAAGCAGCCTAGATTAAGGTTACAAGAAGCAGATACTACCGAAATGGGAAAACTTGTTCAGGCAGAGGCAATGAGTCCAATTTTTTAAGATGCTGGTCAGTTAGGCCTCATTATTGGAATGTGCCTCTTGTAAAGGCAAAGAGGAAAGTCTCAACAATTGCCAGCGTTAGCACAGCAGCCTCTAGGGACAAAGACAGTTATGTGGGAAGGGGCCCAGTCCTCAGCACCTGCAGAGACTAACAAGGGAGCAAAGGCATGTGCTTAGGGATACAATCATCCCCTTAGAGGCAGGTTCAGAAGTCTGTATCTGGTTTGTTGACAATAAAGAAAAAGGACTCATTCTTCCTGTTTCAGTTCTGTAAATTCTTAACGTGAGGATACACAGTAAGCCCCTAAAGGTCTTATCAGACTTATACCTCAATTATGGGTTTTTTTGTTTGTTTTTATGAGGTTTAATGAAGAGCTTCATCTCTGGCTGGCAATGTCAGCCACATTTTGGCTTATCAGCTATACAAACAATTCCAGTATCATTACTTCTACATCTGCCAGCCTCTGCTGAAAAGCTGCCTTCCTGGATCCTGTTTGCTTTGTTTTCTACCCAGACCTCTCTCCAGTCCATACCACGCTCACACATTTTAATGCTTTTTCTCTTCACTGGAAATGTTATCTACTGATTTTAAACTACAGCTAGTCCTAATGATGGAAAACCCTGCAAACAGCCTGTGCTAGTGAGGAGACTTGGCTTTGGCTTCATGGCCCAGTAGAATCATGAAGAACCTCAATTTAGGAATTGATGAAGGCACAGCAACTTACTGATTGTGCATTCAAGGGGTGAACAGGATACAAGTGTCACCTAAAATGCTGTGTTGGCTTTGTAAGTTAACAGCTCTCTACCTTAAAGGGGATTGTCTGTGGTTTGAAGCTGGCCCTAGGGGTAGGAATTCTATTACCAACCTAGTTGTTGAATGTCTCTTAGCCATCCTTCTAACACCCTTCTCTCAGAAAAATGAGCTTACTGAAAAATACAATTCTGCTGCTTATGTTCTTTATCTTAAAGTGTAGAACTTATCAACGTTTTAAGGTTTCCAAAATTGAATGAGACTGTACATGTTTTAGGAGTCCCTGGGTGGTGCAGGTGGTTAAGCCCTCGAATACTAGCCAAAAGGTCGAGCCCACCTAGAGGTGCCTCAGAAGTCAGGTCTGGCAATCTGCTTCCAAAAGATCCAAACTAAACCCATTGCTGTCAAGTCGATTCCGGCTCATAGCGACCCAATGAGGACAGAGTAGAATTGCCCCATAGGGTTTCCAAGGAGCACCTGGTGGATTCGAATTGCCAACCTTTTGGTTAGCAGCCACAGCTCTTAACCACTATGCCACCATGGAGCAGTTCTACTCTACACATATGGGGTTGCCGTGAGTTGGAATCGACTCGACAGCAACAAACAACAACCAAGTGTAACCAGTTGCCACAGAATGATTCAGACTCATGGTGACCCCATATGCATCAGAGCAGAACTGGGCTCCACAGGGTTTTCAAAGACTGCTTTTTCAGAAGTAGATTGGCAGGCCTTTCTTTTAAGGCCTCGATGGACTTTAAACTCCAACCTTTTGGTTAGTAGCTAAGATCAGGTTTTAAAACTTCAGTGCATTAAAGAGAAAAACCAGTTCGACTAACAAGTTGAGTATATTTTCTCAGAAAGTTGCTATTCCTCCTGCTAGCCGCCTTTCAGTCAGGTACGTCCTCCCTGTTTCCATCAGTGACATTCAGAAACTTGGGGGTCGGTTTCTATCTCTCCCTTCCGTCAGTCATGCGATAGCCAAGATGTACATCTTTCCTCCCCATCTCTTCTCTAGATATGCCTGTGACCATCTGAGCTCTGGCCCACCTGATACATTAACCTTACCCAGATGGGTAAAATAAAATCCTGATGTTCTTGCTGCCAACCCACCCAACAGCACTGCTCATTTTCCTAAAACACATCTCTCAAATCATGGCATTCCCCTGCTCAAAATTTTTCAAGGGGGCCTTAAAACCAAAAAACCAAACCCGATGCCACTGAGTCAATTCCAACTCATAGCAACCTTATGAGGGGGCCTTACTACTTGCTAAACAATCCCACATCCCCAGATTTCCAACCTACCTTTTCTGCCCTATATTTTATTCTTTCAACTATGGGCACATATATTTGCTATTCTTTCACACTTTGTGCGGTGCTTCCTCTGTGCTCTTGCCCAGGCTGCTGCTTTCACCCAAGCTACCTGGTTTGAATCGTGGTTCCATTATTTACCAGCTTTGTGTCTCTTTCCTCATTTCTGAGGGAAGTAATAATAATGTAAAAAAATCAAACCCATTGCCATCAAGTTGATTCTGACTCATAGCGATCTCATGTGTTACAGAGTAGAACTGCTCCATAGGGCTGGCTCCAAAGGAAGCAGATTGCCAGGCCTTTCTTTTGAGGTGCCGCTGGGTAGGTTCAAACTGCCAACCTTTAGGTTCGTAGTTGAGTGCAAAATATTTGCACCACCCGGAGACCTATGGATAATAATAATAAAACACACCTGTCGCTGTTGAGTCGATTCCAATTCATAGTGACCCTATAGGGCAGAGTATAACTGTCCCATAGAGTTTCTAAGGAACAACAGGTGGATTCGAACTTTTGACCTTTTGATTAGCAGCTGTAGCTCTTAACCACTGTGCCACCAGAGCTCCATAGGTAATGGAGCACCAACTTTATAGGTTTTTGTGAGAATTACATGAGTCTATACATACAAAACTCTTAGAAGAGCCCCAGCACATAAGAAGTATTCAGTAAAATGTTGTTATTACTATCCTTTTTAAGAACCATTTTCAATCAATCTACCTCTTTAGTGAAGCCTTTATTAGTCACCCAACTTAATGCCATTTTCTCTTCTTTTTGTACTCCTGTGAATAATATTTGGCATATAATGCCCTGTCTCAGAATTCTGTATGAAGTTGTCTTGTCCTGTACTGGACTGTAAAGTCATTGAAGTTAAGGAAACTCTATTCGTCATTATATATATTGAAGGATTTTGTATAGTGCCTGACACATTAAAAGGATTCAATAAATACAGGCTAAATTGAAATAAATGGATTTTACTCTTCCTAAAACTCTGTTCCAGAAGCCATGCTGAGGAAAAATAGCACATAAAGATAAATAAATGAAATGGACAGCTTGATAACGAGGATGCTACTGGTGAGAGACCCTGAGACTGATGTCATTGGAATGTACAGCTTGCCCTGATAACATCCCTTCTCTATGCTCATCATTGCAGGTCTGCTTAGTGGCCTATCTTGGCTTGTTTATGCTTTGTGTCTCATATCAAGTTGATGAACGGACATGTATCCAGTTTGCTATGAAAGTAAGTAGTGATTTTTTCTTTCCCTTTTATCATTGCACAGAAAGAAACACGAGTACAAAATAAATGAGTGCCTTTTAAGGGCTTGCATATCTGATTATTTCAGAAAGTTCATTTTTATACAGGCCAAAAAATGTTTTAGGAGGGCATTGGTCCAGCCCCCAAAGGTAATACTAATTGCTTTTCTTTTTTGTTTTGTTTTGTTTCTATGTCTTATGTTTCCATGAACTGGATAGGCATAGAGCATATGAAGTCTGTCCTTCAATGCCCTTAAAAGGAATATTGAAAATTCATTAGTTCAACAACACTTGGCCAGGGAAAAGGTGTCTATTATCAGTGCCCACTTCCCTATCTTGGGGGTTATTTAGAATATTTTAATAATGAAGTAGACTAAGTGTATTTCCTTTTGTAGGTGGGATCACTGAAACAGAAAAAGCACACGGGGTGCATCCAAATTATTTGTGCCAAGAGTGAGAGGGCAAAGTGGGGTGGGGTTGGTCATATGTATGGTTTGGCAAGTGTGTCTTTCATTTGCATGTATTTTTTTTCTCTGCTGGGGTAGTGCATTTGGTTACAGCCAATTCAAGTACACAGCATATTCACACAGCAAGGCAGAATTTACTCCAAACAGAGTAAAGGAGATAAACACTAAACTCGGCAATCAGAGCTAGTAGAAATCAAATTCCTACATTTTCTTGCCACTGCTGCAGTAGAGAACAAAAAGCTTTCTGTAATTGTGTGTGTGTGTGTGTGCAGTCACATTGTTTTCTCTTCTATTAAAAAAACAAAAATTGGATACCTTTTCATTCACTAAAACAAGAAAGCATAAGGTATAAAAGTTAAATATATTGTTTGGAAATTAAGATAGAAAATTAAGAAGTGTTAGTATATTCTACTATAATTGAAACTGTTAAAGCAGCAATGCAATATTTAAAAATCATACTGTAAAAAAATAATAGAATAAAAATATTTACATTTATTAGCAACAAAAACTGGTTCACAAAATGTATGGTATGGTGTTACATAAGAGAAAAAAACTGGCTTTTATGTACATAAAAATAACTATCTGGTGGAATTGTACTTCAACTTATGTCTTTAATTCCAAAATTTTCTCCAATAGCTAGATATAACTTTTCTAATTAAAAAGATTAATGGGTGTTGTTTTTGGGGAAAAAATGACAGAGTTAGAATTTTGGCAGGTAGATCTACACTTAAAAGTTTTACTTTTCCTGCCTGAGGGTTTTCCTTAAAAGAAGAAGGCCCGATAGAGCAGAGTTTTTTGTTTACTTTCTTGTAGAGGTCTAAACAGCAGGGCTCAGTGATTAAAAAAAAATTTCAGAAAGCCCAGCAGAAATGGTCTGTTAGATTACAGGAACTTCATTCACCAGGTGAAAAACATTCAAGATTGGGTTCATCAATATATGTGAAATAACCTTATTTTCCTGGAGATCATCCCAGGAAACAGCAGAGGCAAAAGCATCAGTTCCAGAGAGGCCCCCAAAGCCATCTCAACATCTGCACGTTTGTTAAAATAAGGAGCAAGGGCAAAAAAAAAGTCCCTGCCAATGTCAGACAGGTTGAGAATTCCCCGTTAGGAAGATCTCATTAGCTACCTTTTTTTTTTTTTTTTTTCCCTCCTGTGACAGACACTGACAAATGCTGAGGCACTTTTCTCTTCTCCTGAAGCTGACCTTTAGTGATGCTGGCTGCCAGCTCTCGAAGGTGCACTCTATATTATCTTCAGGTCGAAAATGAGCGCTAGTCAATCTCCGAGTTTTCCAAAGGCACAACAGATTACTGCTGACTTCCCTTGTGCTTTTCACACCATTTTTGCAGGGAAGGAATAAAATGCATCTTCATGAGATGTTTCTCATCAGCATAACTACGTTTTAGTGTCCTCCATATTGGCACTCAGAACCCTGGTGATGCATGCTTAAGAGTTCGTTTGCTAACCTAAAGGTCAGCAGTTCAAATCCACCAGCTGTCCTTGGAAAGCCTATGGGGCAATTCTGCACTGTCCTAAATCGGAATGGATTCAACGGCAACGGGTTTGGTTTTAGTCGGAATCAACTGTATGGAAGCCGGTCTGGTTTTGTTTTGGTTTTATTGGCACTTTGGCCTAAACGCTGAGAATTGATGTCCTCCTGTTCAAGAACGAACCACCAGGGCGAGCAATCAGACAGGGATGGCGGGTATCATAGTAGTCTCTCTCTCTCACACACACACACACCTTTTAGGGACAAGAGCCATGGGGGTCTTGTCTTTTCCTCTCAAGCTAGAACATCTCCGGAGCCCCTTGTCAGGCCCTTGACGCCACAGCGCGTTCACTCTTCCTCTCTTTGCTCTTCCCCTGGGCTTGGCAGGCCTTTCGGTGTAGATTGGGCCTCCTGCCTTTCCTCGTGGCCCCGCTTTCTAGGGGCTCACCTTGATTTTCAGAAACGTGTCCAGTTCATGTGCTTGCGGCAGCATTTCGGGGCACATTCCCCATGAGGACGTTTAAGGCGAAATTGCCTTGTGCCCACATCCAGGAGGCCCCTGGGCTGCTACAGCAGCAGCCTCCTGAGCAGCGCGCTGCAGAGGCGCCCTTACTTACCATTCATGCCACCGGGTAAGATAATTAAATCGAAGCAGAACCACCCTCCTCCCCAAGTCACCAAAATGCGTTAAAGCTGCAGCCCGGTACCAATTAGAGCCAGCCAGAGCCGAGCTCTCGGGCCGCGGGGCCGCGTATCCGCGCTGCGGTTACATAAGCGCGAGGGGCTTCCTGCCTCCGCCCACGCTTCCGCGACGCCGGCCCGCGGCCGCTGCGGAGCGCAAGACTGATGGGCTGACACATGCGAGACAAACGCGTCCCGAGCGGGGGTTTTATCAAGATATATTTGCTCGTATTCCCAAGGTCATCGTAAACACTTGCATTGATTGTTTATTTGTGCTGTGTAGGTAAAACAAGTCACTTGCTTTTAAATTACAGATTCTAACCCAAAACCTTGTTACTGTCAGATGAGTTAAAAGCTGTGAAGGAAAAGTGGTACAGCGCCTCAGATGTAGCCCCCAGGCTTTGGGGCATCAAGTATATATTTATATCTTAAGGTGGATGAGAAACTTGGTTCTGTGGCTCACTCCTGTTTACTTGGCCCGGTGCTTTCGCTGGGTGGGAGAAGCACAATCACCTTGTGTAAGGTTCACACCAGTATAAATTTATTCATATACAAAGGAGTTAAGGGCACAACTTTTCTTTGTGCTCTTGCTGGCTTCTAACATATTTAAGATGTTCAATTAAAACTGAGCAATCACTGTGTTTATGTAAATGTTTACACCTTTCCTACAAGCCAAGGATGCATTGTTACTGCCACATGTCAGAATAAGACAAAACCAGTAGCATTTATATCCTAAGAGTCCCGAGACCTGGCAGCTCTTTCTGCCTGTACTAATTTATCTATTTATTTAATACTTAAGTAGTGCTACTATGTACCAGACTCTGTTCTAAGATCTTTATAAATATCAACTCATTTGATTCTTATAAAAATCCTATGAAGTACTGAATCACTACTCTGACCATCATTCCAAGTTTACAGATTAAGAAACAGAGGTACACAGGGACATTGATTAATTTGCCCAAGGCTTATAACTATTGAGGGGACTATCAAGAGAAAAGGATTCCAACCTAGGCAATCTGGCTCCTGGTTCACGGCCTTAACCATCACCCAGTGTGGCTGTGCATTGTTGAATGGTCCTGGGAAAATCTTAATCTCTGAGTCAAAAGGTCATCTTTCAAAAAGGAACAAAATTTCCATTTCAGCAAATGGATTTTTGTGGTAGCCATAAGAGAATAATATATTTTTGCTGTGATTTGAATTATTTGAAGATTGAGACAAATTGAGACAAATACTAATAATTGGAACAAACCCTTACTTTGTGGAATTCACATTCACCAGAAGTGTACAAGGCAAGTATTGACTACCCAGACCCCCCAAAACACCCAATTCTTGCACTAAGAACTGTGTTGAGTACACTGGTCCCCAAACCTGGGGACTCTATTCGTTGCCTAGGACCTCAGAGGAAGGGAATATTGAAAGAAATGGTGCCAGTAGGGAGCCTTGATGTCCCAGTGGTTAAGAGCTCGGCTGCTAACAAAATGGTCCCCAGTTTGAATGCACCAGCCTCTCCTTGGAAACCCTATGGAGCAGTTCTACTCTGTCCCATAAGGTCGGTATGAGTCAGAATTAACTGGATGGCAATGGGTTTGGGTTTTTTTTTTTTTTTTTTTTTTGGTTTTGGTTCCAGTAGATGAGTCACAAGAACATTTCTTGTCCTGTAAAACAGATTTGATTGTGGTCATGCTAGTGAATACCCGGATTTTTTATCTAAATATTTCAGGCCTAGGCTAAATAAATAGAATTTCCAAGGATTTCACACTATTTAGCAGCAAAGCTAGAACTTTAATCAGACTTCCAATCTCAAGACCAACATGTAGGCCAATGGTTTATTTTCATGATCAGGAACCAACTACTTGTGGTTGGATTTGGGATGAGATTTATGAAACTGACATCAAGTTGTCATTCCTTCTAGAACTATCTTCCCCCTGCCCCCCTCCCCGCACCATCTTGGAATCCTGGTGTTCATGGACACAGCTTGTCAATCACTACATTGAATATAGTATTTTTATTATTATTATTATTAACTTGTGTTACTGGTTGACCAATCATTCTAATTTTGGCCAGCACAGTGTTAACACTACAGAAACCTCTTCTTTACTTCCTAGTCTTGTTTCAGTCTTAGTATCAGCAATTCTTGGGGTCAAAATAAGCCAAGCACGCCTTTCAGGGATGACTGTCTTGTTTGGGATTCATCTAAACTGCTTACTGCATTTACACACAAACATCCCACAATCAAACTAATAACCCACTGCCGTACAGTCGGTTCCTACTCATAGTGACCCTATAGGACAGAATAGAACTGCCCCACAGAGTTTCCAAGGAGTGCCTGGTGGATTTGAACTGCCAACCTCTTGGTTAGCAACCGTAGCACTTAACCACTACACCACCAGCGTTTCCAATCAAACTAATATGGTTGATGTATTCATGAAAAGTACCCCACATGTGTATAACAAATTAAAATGTGATAAAAGTTTAAAGATTGCTCACTAATGAACATACAGCCATTTCCATGTCTTAGGCACTCAATTTCTAAAGACAGACAGCCCTTCATTAGGGAACTTCCTGGGGAAAGAAGAAAAAGTACAGTTTTTATTAATTAGCCTTATAAATGGTCATCCAGTGTTCTTTGTAACTGGAAAGATTTTCTTCTGCTTTCTTGCAGCTGTTCTACTTTCTGCTGAGTGCCCTCGCCTTGATTGTCTGTGTGCTGGCTGTGGCGTTTGCTGCCTACCACTATTCGCAGCTCACACAGTTTACCTGCGAAACCTCCCTCAACTCCTGCCAGTGCAAACTGCCCTCCTCCGAGCCGCTCAGCAGGACCTTTGTTTACCGGGATGTAACTGACTGTACCAGCGTCACTGGCACTTTCAAACTGTTCTTACTCATCCAGATGATTCTTAACTTGGTCTGTGGCCTTGTGTGCTTGTTGGCCTGCTTTGTGATGTGGAAACATAGGTACCAGGTCTTTTATGTGGGTGTTAGGATGTGCTCCCTAACAACTTCCGAAGGCCAGCAGCAAAAGGCCTAACATTCTTGCTCAAAGGTGCGAGAGAAAATAGCACACTGACTGGCCACGGTTTAAAAAAAAAAAAGAAAAACAAAAACCATTTTTGACAATGAATAATATTCACTGGTTCTAAATGAATATTTTTATATTTTTTTCAGAAAAAAAAGAGCAATTTCTTCAGGTTTCTATAGCATTTTTAAAAATTCTAATGAGGTAAGCAAGATCCAAATAGACTCTAGGATATTAAAAGAACACTGAACAGGGAAAAAGTGGCATAGATCTATCTTTATAGTCTGAAGTTGATTCTAATACTTATTTTATCCCATAGTTATATATAATCTTCTTCCCTGTAGGTCCAGTTTGATGGTGTGAATTGGCTTTTCAGGCCCACTTGTTACGTTTTGGAGTCGCCCTCCATTACCCTCACTGTGTCTTGGAGGAGTGTTAGGGAGAGGGAAGGAGCGGAAAGACTGGGTTGGATCTCTTTATTTTCCCTGGTAGTGATGTTCTCAAGGCCTGAAATAGCTTAAAGGAGCAGAGTAGAAAAGGAAGAGCCTTTGCGAAAAGCCGAATAATTATAAACAAACACCTGGGCTGGGGTATAAACACCTGGGCTGGGGTGGCGGCCTTTGCTGTTCAGCTCTCTCCGTTTGGCGCTCTAAGTAGATCACTTATTAAATGCTTGGATGATTGTCAGCTTCTCAAGAATTAAAAGGTGGTAGTGGTTGTATTCTTAATGATGTAGAAGGTTTCAAAATAATTACATTATGCTTCTATTCTATTGTATAAAACAAATGATTAAAACTAATTTCTAGCTAATTGTTAATTACAGTTACGCTCAGAAGTCTATTTAATGAGCCCTGAATGTACTTAGGCAGCACAGCCCATGTTAGGAGAAATTACTCTCGTAAGAGTGGAGGCCTAAAGATTCTTTCTTCTGAATGCCAAGCTTTACAAGAAGAAAAAAACAAAAAACTCAGGTTGAAACATTTATTTAAACAAAAACAAAAGCATTTGTAATGGGAAACATTTACAAAACAGCACATTTGTATTACGTTGAAAAGTATTTCTCTTGGCAGCTAAGTATTTTTGAGAAAGACGGAGTGATGCTGACACGTCCTAGTCACAAAACTGTATTTAATACATTATTACATTATTGATATGTATGCACAGCCTAGAGACTAGCAACAATGTTATGAAGTCCATATTTGAGTAATATGTTCATTAACTTGGAGGGTAGTGTTTAGTTTAAGTGACTGACGTAACAAAGTACAAGTACCCTGTAGTGGGAGACTTGCCTCTTTTGTTATTTTTATTATAAAATTCTGAACAATATCATTCTTTTAAGGAATGGGTCCCAAATGGAAATTCATGTAGCATAAATGTTCTCAAGAACTTTCTCTATTAGCATGCTCTGCTAAAACCAGAAATTCAAGATAATAACTGACCTAAATTTGCCTCTTCACATTGCCTATTGATATACCTTATTAATCATGAAATTCTACCCTAAAAGAAAAACATTTCTTGTTTGCCTCAGAACACAAATGAATTATTTCATGGATTGTGATGATAGTGGTGTCAATTTCTATACAATATAAATATCCAAACAGAAAGGGAAATGGTAAGTCAGCTGGAGGGCTGTGAATATGTATGTCCTCCAGATAAAACACCTGATTAACAGATGTTGGAACATTTTTATGTTTTGACTTGCTTTAAAAATGGCCTATGCACATGTTAGTCCCGGCCAAGAAGGCCGCTGGAGTGTAGTGGGTGAGAGTCTGGAACATAAGATTTGATCACACGGAGAAATGACACCTGTGGAACGTCAGGGGTCCTGGTGATGATCTGAAGCATACTTTGTGCTTTGTTAAAAAATCCAAGTAACTGTGAATCCATTTTGATTTTTGACAGAGTTTCCTACGTAAGGAAGAAAAGGAGAATCTGAAATGCTGTAGACTCTTCTTCAAAGAGTGGAAAACTAGTGCTTTAATGCTTCTTACCATGAATCAGGCACCACTGAAAGCACACCCCGACTATCCTTAACAACTTGTGATAGCAGACACTATGGGTTTTTGTATTAGACATTTAAAACTCTAAACGGCATTAAGGTGCTCTGTGTTTTACTGGGTATTTCGATGGTAGAATAACTTTAGCTTATGTGCTTACTTTTTCTAAATAATATAACCAACAAGAGCTGACATGGTAGCAAGTTTGTTTATAGTCAGAATATATGTATATATATTCAGATTTAAATTGGGGATTTTGCTATTGTGTGATCAAATCATTCTTAAATCCCTAAAGAGGAAAAAAAAATCATAAATAAATGGAAGAGAAAAAAAAAACAGAACAAAAAGATTCCTGTGCTGGGAACTCACCATATATTGATGTATATAAGAACTGTGTTGCATGAATAACAAACTGTTTTGGGCTGGATTTGAAGTATTTTGGTGTTGTGTTTTGCAAATATTGAAGCTACAATAACGGCAACAGAAAAGGAACAGATACACAGCTTTACACTTAGCAAAATATTACATTTAAAATCTGACAAGGAGCCAAGATGGTGATTGTCTCTTCTAAACCATAAAACAGTAAGATTTGCGCAATCCTCCTCCTCTTCCACCTCCTTGAGGAGAATTAAATGAATCAAGACTTTGGAAAGAGGGGGAACAGTCGGGACTTGGCAGTACTTGAAATAGGAGGAATACAGCAGCCTAAATGTACAGACTTTGTAACTGAGCCCACTGGATCGGTCTGTGCCTTCACGTGACCACCATCTGTGCCTCCCTCGCGCCATCCAAATTTGTGTAGGCAGCTTCTTGGAGCCGTGCCTAAAAAATATAGCTACACCAGGGCCTTAGAAACTGTAGTTAAGTAACAGGCCTAACATTTTTTTTTTCCTCTTTGGATTAAAGTCTATATGTCTCTTCTGAGGGGTTTCCAGCTGCACCCGTCAGCTTGTTGTTCTGGAGAGAGAGCTCGTTGTATATATGTTTTCTATTCACGTTCAGGACATCAGAATCTTTTAATATCCTTGTATCTCCCTCATGCATGTAGTATGACTTGACAATTTTTATAGTTTTTTTAGTAAAGGGTAGAGTAGAGGGTACTCAAGGGAGATCCTGAGGGACAATGGTGAGTGGTTATTTAAAAGCAATTACAAAGGAACTTAAAAGATGCCCTGAAAAACCAATTATTTCCTATAATGAACCATACTTTTACATTTTCTAGTGGACTCTGAACTTTTGCTATGTAGACATAAATTTCTGTAAATCTTGCTGGCAATTCATTTTTCTGCACTCAAAGAACTCTATCATGTTTTCAGATGTATACTCTATATTCAGGATAGCATGAGGAAGAATTGATGGCCAACTATATTGACTCACAGTGGAAACATTCATTTGGATGAAGGCTTAGTGGTTCAGCCTGTGAAATGAATACCTTGATTCTTTTTTTTCTGATTTTCTAGTACTTTATTATCTCAAATGATTATCCCCTTCAGAAATACTGGTCTGTACTTTGGTGTTGCGGTTTCATTCGTCTGGCATTGATGGAATTGTGAATAGAAAACAACGTGTTTCCAACATGTTCGAGGTGGTTGTTTTTAAAGGGGATGTGTATAATGCAGAATTTCTTTGTTAATAAAACTTTCATAATCTCCACAGACACCGTATTTGGGCTTTAAAATGACTGTATGTTGTACATGAACTGGTGAACATAAAATCTCTCAGCTGAGTGTCTACTTGAAAGGTCTGGATTTGGAGTAGACAAGAACTAATATTCATTTTGGCTTCTTTATTCCAGTGACTGCTTCTGGTTTGGTACACTGCACATATGCTAGAAGTCAGAGTTGCAAATTTCCCCAGGCAAATAGAGTTTGAGCTGGAAAAATATTGCCAAAGGTATCTGGAATGCTGGTGCATTTACATATATATATATATATATAAACAAAACAAAAAACTCGTTTCTGACTAGTCAATTCTGGCTCATAGCGATTCTATAGGACAGAGTAGAACTGTTTCATGGGGTTTCCAAGAAGCAGCTGGTGGATTTGAACTGCTGACCTTTTGGTTAAGAGCTGAGCTCTTAACCACTGTGCCACCAGGGCGGTTTCTCTCTCTCTCTCTATCTATCTATATATGCCTAAAGACTAAGATACATGTTGCATGCCCACATATTCAATCATATTCTACATTTAATTATACAGAAAAACAGAAGCATAACACGAAGGGTTGCCACGAGTCAGAATCAACTCAGTGGCAAAGAGTTTGGTTTCGATTTATTCCATTTCAAATCTATGAATTCAAGCAACTCTCAAGCAATTTAAATATTAGTTGATTATACTGTAAGGTACAGTATTTCTTTTTGTTTGATTCAGTTAGAAACACTTGTAGAATACAAAAAGGAAGGGATGGTGATTTAGGACATATGCTCTGAGCTGGATTTCCTATCCTCAGTGTTAAGGCCCTAATTTCTAGAGTGGGAAGCCTAACTACTGCTAACTGGTTGTGTGACTTTGGACAAGTCATTTAGTCTTTAGTTTTCTCATTTGTAAAGTGGAGAAAAACATAACTGCCTCACAGTGTCATGAGGAAGGTTAAGTGAAATAGCACTTAGCAAAGTGACTGGCTTGGAGAGGGAGCTTAGTAAACATTTGGTTTCTTCCTTCCTTAGGTAGGTTCTACATAGTCAATAACCCAGAGATCTGTGACAATTCTCCTCATTGATGTAGTCTCCTGGCTCAGCCTTGCTATTCCCTTCTGTGACTTCCTTTTTTTCTTTCATTATTATCAAATTGGCCCTCAAACAGAAATTCTACTTTTAAGAGAAGAGCACCAACTTTTATTGAGGATGGGCATATAGCACATGGAATTATGTGCTGGTTGAACGCCAGTTTGTTGATTTACACATCTGAATGCTTCTCAGATGTGACCATCTTCTCTCCCTTCTTCTCCCAGGCAGAAGTAGAACCTGAGGCACTTCTCCTGATTTTCATGTAACGGCTAATATTTCATGTACGGAAGCATATTTAACCCCAACTTTTAAGATAAAAAAATTTACAGAGCTTTTGTACATTACCAGTCCACCATAAATTAGATTGTGATGTACAGCCACTTGCTTATTTAAAAACCAACCAGCAAGCACCCTTGGTATGCTTGATTTTGTGTAGGTCGTGGATTCTCATTCAAGAATCATGAAATCTTTATTTTGAATGTAGTCAGAAATAACAAATGGAGCTTCATTCTCCAGGCTGGATATGAAAGCATTCATATGAATCTTTAAATCTGTGGCAAATTTAATTATTAAAATTACACAATTAGCCGTTTTTTGCCTTTATAGAGTCTACCTTTTTGTTCATGGTAAATTATTATATATTTTTTTCATTTGACACATATTTTTCGTAGTATGTGACTGATCATCACTCAAAGTATATGACTAATACTGGATATTGTATCTTTTAAATTTCAGATCTTAAGCAAATGAAAATAAAAGAAATGTTTGGAGATTCTCGATAAGGCTGAACTTTAATATTTTGAGAGAGAGAGAGAGAGATCACATTTCAAATTTGTAGGCAGCCGCCAGCTTGGAGACAATTCATTTTTTTTCCCAACAAATACACGCACACATTCCAAAGTATGGGTACTTGTTGATAATATTTTTTGTTTAGGAAAGTCATCTTAAACGTCCTTTAATCAAAGAGATTTGGGTCATATATTTACCATTATTCTTGGGAAAAGGCAGTGCTCTAGCAGTACTCCTAATGCAAAGCTTTCGACTGAGATATGAAATCTCCCATTTAACAAGGCTCTCTGACTGGGAAGAATGAGGAGGCCTTGAGAGTCATTTGTGGAACTTTGGCTTGTGTTTCCTCTTCCATGTGGATACCTCCCCGAGAGGGAGGCTGGGGCCCCTGAGAGGGGGCCAGGGCCACCTTCTGCTGCCAGGAATTGTGGAGGAGACTTGGGTAATACTCAGTGAGGGTGCTGAGCAATGAGATGGCAGTGGGCCCTCTGGGGCCCCTGAGCCTGGAGACTTGGGACTGTACCTGTCTTGCTCTGGGTGTGGCGCCTCTTTTGCCCTGTTTGACTTCTTACCCAAAGCCTCCTCCCTAGGAACTCTTGCTACGTTATCTTTGTCTGAGGGGCATGATTGTAGAGAGCAAGGGGATGCCCTCCAAGGACCTCAGGGGCAGGGGCACTTGTGACCAGAGGAGATGACTGTAAACTTGTAAAATCCATCCCCAGTTGGTCCCCCTGCACTACACCTTCCAGGAGATGTGTTTATTAGACCATCCGTCACTCAGGGCATGCCTGACAGTGATGTGCTGGTCATAGTGAATTGTCAAAAATAGAGGAACCACAGCCTGAAAATTATGTGATTAAAATTGTCACTAACCTCAATGGATTATTTTTAATTCTCTTTCACTCGGGATGGAATTAATTTAGTCTTTCAAAATAGACAATGTGCCCTCAGATACTTTTAAAAGCAAGAATAGACTCTTTAGATTTAATTTTTTTTTTCTAGATTGCAACAAAAAGATTATTAATTTGAAAAAAGAGAGAGAGCTTCCTTTATTTTCCATATAGGGAAGCTTAGGACTTGGGACGTTGAGCTCGGCCTTTTAACCTTCGGCTGACGACGTGCACTCAGGCAAATGTAGGGAAGAGTGACATCATGAGTATATTTGGGGGCTGGATGAGGTGACCACAAGTGAAAACTTGGGTTCCATTTTGCACGGTTTGGCCCAGAGTAATAGTAACCACCTTGGCACAACACTCATATCCACCCACCACCAGGTTTTAAAGTCCTTTCAGGCATCTCTGGGTAAAATTACCAAGAAGGCCATATCCACTTCCCTAATTTATATATGGAACCCTGATGGGACAGTGGTTAAGAATTCATCTGCTAACCAAAAGGCTGGCAGTTTGAATCCACCAGTTGCTCCTTGGAAACCCTATGGGAAGTTCCGTTCTGTCTTATGGGTCACTGTGAGTCAGAATCAACTCGATGGCAACAGGTTTTTTAATTTATCTCTCTCTCCTATCCTGGGCTCTCTCTCTCCAAGCACATCATTCCACAGGAAAACCTGGCCTTCACCATCCCCTGTCCAATTTCTATGAGAGGTCCCTGGGTGGAGCAAACAGTTTGCACTCAGCTACCAACTGAAAGGAAACACTAGTGGCATAGTGGTTAAGTGCTATGGCTGCTAACCAAAAGGTCGGCAGTTCGAATCCACCAGGTTGTCCTTGGAAACTCTATGAGGCAGTTCTACCCTGTCCTATCTGGTCACTATGAGTTGGAATCAACTTGACAGCAATGGGTACCAACTGAAAGGCTGGCAGTTTGAACCCACCCCGTGGTGCCATGGAAAAAAAGTGCCTAGCAATCTGCTTCTTTAAAGGCTTCAGCCAAGAAAACCCTTTAGAGCAGTTTAGGTCGCCATAAGTTGGGGGCTGACTTGACAGAAGCCGACCACAACCATCACTAAGGTATTGTTAACTCAGTTACTAGCAGTTAAAACCTTAAATTCAGAGATTCCTCATAAATAATGTTCTCATTTTTGTGAGATGTTCCTAAAGATCGAACACTTTTCAGATCCAGAGAAATGAGGCTATGATGGAGGCATGGTGTCAGGGAGCAGAGACCTGCCTAGCAGCCCCTCAAACTTACCCATGTAGGTAGCCACCTACTCTGTCTGATCAGAAGCATCATAGAATTTCCGAGCTGGTGGGACTCAGCATTTCCCATCAGCCCCAGCTCTGACCGTGGCTTGGGAACCTGAGTGGCTCTGCAGCTAAAGAGGCTGCTGGTTACAGCTGAGAAAATCTCTACTCAAACTGGTTGACTGGTTGAAGGGCAGCCTCCAGGGGTCAGAGAGAAAGGATTTTTCCTCCCGTGATTTCAGAGGGCATGTTATTGTGGAGGGCAGCATGAATAAGAAAAGGGAAGAATTCATGCAGAAACTCACTTCCCCAGTGCCCAGCTCCCCAAACATTACTCGTGACAACTCACCAAGGTTGACTAACTTTGCTCAGACCCCGGGCTCCTCTATTCATCCCACACAGAACACCCTCAGACACTGGTTTGGCTTCACACTGCAGCCCAGAGGAGGACGTGTCAGCCAATACACAGGAAAAATTCTCATTTCATGTGGAAAATGTCCCAAATAGTAACTTCACAGGGTAAATTGTTTTTTTTTTTTTTTAATTTCCAAAATGTGTTTTTCCCCCAGAGTCCTTGAGCACAGACCTGCGGTTTTCTCTCCCCTGGGTTTTACAGTCCATCTGCCTCAACCGAAGAGACTTGGCTCTGAGCCCCCTGAGTCAGAGTCTCGGCTGGTAGCTGAACCCAGGAAGCCCTGGCCCCACGTCTCTCCCTGGAACCACCAGACCACACAGCCTCCTGTGCTCAATCCTTTGGCTAGATGTCCTGCCTCCTCTTTGTTTGGAAAGAGATGTCTTACGTAACTCTGCAGCTTACTAAATGCTCCATTGTCTTCCACTTGAGAGAGCTCAAAATAACTCATTAGTGACTTACCATTTATCACAAAGATAGAATCTATTACCCACATATCCACAGCCCTCATGGAGCTGGCCTCACCTATCTTACTTAGATCAATATTCAACAGAGACTTAATGACTTTGGGGAATTAGAAGTTTAGTACAAGGTGCAGGAAATACAAAGGCTAGTTCACGTGTAGGTCACAGTACTTGCTCAAGCAGCACATGGAAGTCATTTGTAATTCCAGACTGAGACAGGCATAAGCAATTCTGATCTGATTATTCTCTTACTAATCTGATTTTGATAAACAGCTGATGAAAATGAAAGGTGTGTGGTCACCAGAATAGAGATACCCAGGCGGTGAAATCAGTTGCTCTTATCTCACTGGGCAAAGATTTATTTTGAGGCTCCTATTTTTTTATTAATAGCCCACGATGCCAAGAACCATGATCACTGCCCTAGTTTGAAAGAACCTTCTGAGAAGAATGATAGAAGCCCATTGGGTAAGATCTTCTCTCCCATTTTTATTTTCTATGAATGTCTGATTAGCCCTATTGGGAATTCTAGTAATTACTTTAAGCTGGCACCTCTAGAAAAAAAATATACCTCTTAGGATTCAATTAAAAATGAAAAGAACCTTGGCATGGCGTTGCCAAGGAGCTTTCACTGTGGAAGGCAGGGGTGTAGACCAGGACGGATAAAACAGTCTGCATTTGATGACATTTCCATCTGGTTCTGCTGCCGGAGCAGCCCTGGGGAGAGGAACTGGAGAGAAGGGAACAGCCGGCTCCAGCCTGCTCTCTCTTCCCAATGGACCTCAGAGTCTTTCAAGGATCCCTGAAGGCCATCACTTACTTCTTTCTGTGGCAGATGTTTTCTCATCTGGGAACAGCTACGTGACTCTTTTCAGGTGCAGGAACATTTCTTTCCCTGCTCAGTGACATGTGAGTCCTTGGCAAACTTTGAGAATGGGTCCATGCGCTTGGTGAAATGCAGCCATCTCCAGCTGGTGCATACCTGGGCAGTGTGGAGAGAAGAGGCAAGGAACCATCTCCCTTTGCTACAGCTCCACCTTCCACTTCCCTTGACAAGGCCTGTGCCAATCCACCAAGTTCAATGCACAGATCTGTGGACAGAAGCTACCAAGAAATTTAGTTGTTCTAACTTTTGTTTGGAAATGTGGCTCAGGTCCCATAACATTCAAGCTCACTGAGTTAGAAGAAGCTGAGAGTAGAATTGGGTCCCCATTCTAGTTTGAAAAGAGTGATTTCCACATGGATCTTCGAAGACCCCTTCAGCTGTTTGCAGAAGATACTTGCTTACATTATAAGGCAAAACAATATAAGACATGTAATTTGAAAACCCCGCAAACACTGAAATAAAAAGAGAGAGAGAAAAAGTGAATTCCTTTTGATTTCTGACTTCCAGTAGACAAGGTGTAGTTTAAGTCTAATGCAAACAAGAAAATTGGATTGCTTCTATTTTATTGGAATACAACCTGTGTCCAAAAATGGGTAGGAACTATTTCTGCTATCAGAACAACACCTTGGAAGGCAGTGCTCAACACAGCTCATAGAATTGTTGTTAAAAATCCATTTTCCTTTTCAGTTCTGACTTGCTATTTTAGAAGGCTTTAGGATAAAAGTTAGAAGGAAATTCCTAAATATGAACATGTAAGACATGGAAGCAATTACCAAGGGAAATGTAAATTTTCCATTCCTGAAGAATATTGAATCATCTTCTCTAAAGATTATTAATAAAATAATGTACAACTCTCTTTCTAGAATTGCTCTGTTGAAATACTAACAAACATTTATAAGAAACAAAAAACTATTCTTCCAACTGGAAATCATTAGAATTTACTAAAACAACAGAGACTTCTAATAGTGTCACTGTCCCTTCTTATTTGTGCCCTGGCCTCTTCTATCTCTAAAGATACTTCTGTTTTAGGAAGTTTTGGAGACAGCGTCAAAAATAGGGAAGTTAAGGAACTATAGAAAGAGTAGAATTAAATAACGATAAATTGATACTTCCAGACAGCAATAAAAATATAATATAAATTATAGTTCAAGTACATACATGTAAAAAATATGCAAATAGTCTTCTTTAACTACCATATTTTTACACAGATAATGTGTGTCTTCTACATTTGTTTGCCAACTATGCCCTCCCCCTGTGAGGAATTTTCATAAGTGCAGCTATGCCATTTTTTTTTTAACATGTTGCTATAAAAAATTAGCACAGCGCACTTAACAAAAATGGCTTGGGGGAGGGCATGGTTAGCAAACAAATGCATAAGGTGCATATTATTTGTGTAAAAATACGGTAACCTTGGGAAGTTCCACAATGGTATTTTAGGGGCCCTTTGAATTTTTTTTTTTTTTTTTAATTTGGTATCTATATGTATTTGAGAGGCCATGTGTTATGGCAGTAAAGGTTCTGATTTTGGAGCCAGACTGCCTGTGTTTGAATTCCAGTGTGCTCTCGGACAAGTCACTTAAACAATCTGTGCCTCCCTGCCTCAGTTTCCATAAATGAAAGATAATCATAGACTTTTTGTGAAGAATGAATGAATGAATACATGTAAAGTATTTAGAACAGTGCCTATGGTCAGTGCTATGCAAGTGTTTGATGATGATGATAATGATTATACACTGTCAACAAATGGAAATTCAGGAGCATATCAGAAAACTGGGAAAACAGTGGTTTTACCAAAATTTCCAAAAATAAAAAACAGTGCAAAGCATTCTGAAGAAGCATACACAAGTAAATGGAGTTTCTATCTAATAGAACTTAAGTGCACAACTCAGTGCCTCTGTCCCTTGCAAATAAGGGAAAATGAAATACAGGCAATTTTCTTGAGGTCATTGCTAGGCCTCTATTCAATGGTGTAACTGGATCAGAGCTTCAAAGTACAAGATCTTGGAGTCTGAGCCTGACTGATCTGGAAGAATGGCATGCCAGAGCTAGAATAAGGCTTTTAGAGCCCAGAGTCACCCTTGCCCTCACATTGTGGGTCCCTCCCCATGCCCCCATAGATTTTTTTTTTTTTTTTGCATGTGGTTTCAGGCTACAGTAAATATCTCACACAGCCCTACAAAAAACAAAACAAACAAAACAAAAAACCACTGCCACCAAGTTGATTTCAACTCAGAGCAACCCTATAGGATAGGGTAGAACTGCCCCACAGTGTTTCCAAGGAGAACCTGGTGGATTTGAACAGCAGAACTTTTGATTAGCAGCTGAACTCTTAACCACTACACCACCAGGGTTTCCCACACAGCCCTAAGGGAGTCAAAAAGTCACAAAAAGCATTGAGTAGTGGGCAGTGTACACTGGGAAGAGCAAACCTACCATCTCTGCTTTGGTGACCCTGGTGAGTTTATAAATTGAGTGTTTGCAAAGATACATGACTTCTTTCTTCAAACCGAGCTGGCAGAGCTTTTTTCTTCCCACTCATTCATCAGTTCTATACCTGAATCTCTGACCAGTACTAGTCACTCAGGCTCCATGTACGGGCAGCACCTTGGCAAAAGACCTTTGTGTGATGCTAAGATGGCTCATAGCAAACTGGGATCCTTGAATTTTATGGTCCATGTCCAGATAGCCAAGGTCAGTACTGGAATTCAAGAGATAAACTCTGCTGATGACTGTTCTTGCCAGGCCACGTTGCCTGTTCCAGAGGCCCTGTGGGGGTGGTATCAGAAGTAGACTTAAAATGCAAGCATCCTCTGTGCCTAGATCTAAATGCAGAGTTCTATAAATTGACATCTGAAGAGCTAAGAACAAACAAGATTTAGATTTACAGCATGCCTGAGAATTAAAAACAGAAATTAAATACAGATATAACCAAAATGACCTGTTGTGGGAGAAAGGCCATCCTTGCCTTTACGAGAAATGTAATGGGATCTGATTTGACCATGCGCAGATACTTCCAAGACACAACCATCATAGAACTATGACTTCAGAAAGGAAACTTGTCCAATGCCACACTCAACCCCAGCCGCATTCTCTACCCTCTCCCAAGTTTACAATGTCCTGCTTTTCTTTCATGAAGAGAAAAAAAGGCCAAAACCAGAGGGAAGGGTCATTAGCATAAAAACACCTGGACAGGTGCATGCAGAGTTTTATATTCTTTCCTCCTATAATACAAAAGCAGCCTCTGGATGAAGAAGAGTTGGAAGGTCAGAGTGGATAAGTGCGGTACTTAAAGATAAGAACTAGGGGTTTTCACACTGCCTTCTGTGGAAACCTAGGATTTACTGAAGATTTGTGTGTTCTTTTGCAAGAGGAATTAGGCTGCAAGTGGAGTTTTTATGAAATTGCCAAATTTTTAAATGTTTTTTAGACATATTATTTCTCTTCTTTTACCCTCAGATTACACTCCCATTCACACTTTACACTGTGCATTGTTCATGAGTACAGTCATGGCTCCGGGCATAAGACATCAGGGAGAAATCTTTTTTCTGCTCTTGGGTTTTAATTCTAAATCTTTTCACCTATTGTTGCTGTTGTTAGGTGCCATCAAGTCAGTTCTGACTCATGGTGACACTGTGCATAACAGAACGAAACACTGCCCGGTCCTGTGCCATTCTTACAATCGTTATTATGCTTGAGCTCTTTGTTGCAGCCACTGTCAATCTACCTCATTGAGGGTCTTCATCTTTTCCACTGAACTTATACTTTACCAAGCATGATGTTCTTCTCCAGGGACTGATCCCTTCTGACAGCATGTCCAAAGTACATAAGACACAGTCTCATCATCCTTGCTTCTAAGGAACATTCTGGTTTTACTTTTCTCAAGACAGATTTGTTCGTTCTTTCGGCAGTCCATGGTATCTTCAATATTCTTCACCAACACCACAATTCAAAGGTGTCAATTCTTCTTCGGTCTTCCTTCTTCACTGTCCAGCTTTCGCATGCATATGATGTAATATGATGTAAATGAAAATATCTTAGTCTTCAAGGTGACTCCTTCGCTTTTCATCACTTTAAAGAGGTCCTTTGTAACAGATTTGCCCAGTGCAATGCGTCTTTTGATTTCTTGACTGCTGCTTCCATGGCTGTTCATTGTGGATCCGAGTAAAAAGAAATCCTGACAACATCAATCTTTTCTCCATTTATCATGATGTTGCTTATTGGCGCAGTTGTGAGGATTATTGTTTTCTTTATGTTGAGGTGTAATCCATACTGAAGGCTATGGTCTTTGATCTTTATCAGTAAATGCTTCAAGTCCTCTTCACTTTCAGCAAGCAAGGTTGTGTCATCTGCATAAGGCAGGTTGTTAATGAGTCTTCCTCCAATCCAGATGCACCGTTCTTCTTCATATAGACCAACCCCCACGTGCCTGTCAGTTTGTCCTACTGTGGGGGCTTGTGCGTTGCTGTGATCCTGGAAGGTATGCTACTGGCATTCAGATACCAGCAGGGTCACCCATGGAGGACAGATTTCAGCTGAGTTTTCAGACTAAGGCAGACTAGGAAAAAGGGCCCAGCTGTCTACTTCTAAAAGAATTAGCCAGTGAAAACCTTTTGAATAATTTTCACCTGTAGTCAATAGTTATTTATCTGTTTTACTACAATAAGAAAAAATATAAAAAGGAAAAAAATGTGATTACAATCTGTTTTAGTTTACTTCCAAACTTTTCTTATCTTAAAATTACTGTGTTAGAACTAGAAGGTATCCTTCTAGTCCAGCTTGCCATTTTACAGATGAGCAAACTGAGGCCAGACAAAATTAAGTGACTTGCTCAAGGACATTCAGCTCCAAGCTCTCTTTTTCCTTTTTAAAATAACTTTGGCTTAAAAGTGGTATAGGTTTTTCTTTACTCTTGACCATATGAATTAATACATTATATGGTTTGATTGGAGCCCTGGTTGCATAGTGGTTAAGAGCTTGGCTGCTAACCAAAAGGTCAGCAGTTCAAATCCACCAGCCACTCCTTGGAAGCCCTATGGGGCAGTTCTACTCTGTCCTATTGGGTCGCTATGAGTCAGAATCAACTTGATCGCAATGGGTTACATTTATGGGTTTATGGTTTGATCGGGATCTGCAATTACACACACTCTGAATTTTGAGACCTCTGCTTGATGTTCTCTAGGAGGCTTGTCAAGGGCTCATTTTTCCTGGGACAACATGAAACCTCTCCATTAATTTGGATAATATAACCTGGACAGTTCTACATTTTTGAGGATAAAATTAAGTAAAATAATAAAATGAAGTGAACTAAAATAAAATATTGCTAATCTGCTCCCAACTTCAGTGGCCCTGAGTGAGTAGAGGAATGGAAAAGGTGACTCAGAAGGACCCAAGAGCCCACTTGAAAAGGGATAGCTATAAGCATGACTAGAAAATACTGAAGGGAAGATCAAAGTAGACTCCTTCTTCAGGACTGTGCCCTTGGTGGTGATTATATGCCTCAAGGTGGTAGAGTGGTTAAAAACACAGACTTTAGAACCAGTGAGATTGCCTGGGATCCAATTTTAGGTTTTGCTGTCATTACCTAGCTGTAGATACTTGGACAAATTCATAAAATACTCTGTGCCTACGCTCCCTCTTCCATAAAATGGGGGTAATAACAGCACCCGCCTCACAGGCTTGTGAGGATTAAAACAACAACAACAACAAACCAGTTGCCATCTAGCTGATTCCAACTCATGGTGACCCCATGTGTTTCAGAGAAGAACCATGCTTCACGGGTTTTTCATGGTGGTGACCTTTTGGAAGCAAATTGCCAAGTCTTTCTTCTGAGACATGGGTGGGTTTGAACCACTGATCTTCTGATTAGTAGCCAAGCACTTAACCGTTTGTACCACTCAGGGACTCCTTTACAAGTATTACAGGAGTCAACATCTGTAATGTGCTGAGAAGAGTCCCTGGCATATTCTAAGGGCTCTATGTCCAACACCATTATCATCACCTAGTAGCAGCCTTGTTTCTGAGCCCATCTTTGAGTCTAAAAATATGGACTAAGAATGGAATAGGAGGGGAATGGTTTATTACATTTGACAAGGTACTCAAGAAAATAGAACAGTTATAATTTGACATGAGAATGTAGAATCCTTTTTCCTGTACCTAAACCCAGCTCTAACCACTAAGGTACATTTGTTCCCAATAACATTGCAAATAGAAATTTCCAGAACATTCTTTCTTAGAGAAATCTCTGGTAGACCTCAGGCATTTGGGTTCAGTCCTGACTCCTGATTAATGGAACAAGCCTTTTCTCTAAAGAGTACGCATGGGCTTTCTCATTGTGGCACCTGATCTGCAATCAGAATGACAGTACTACCAATTCCAAGTCTGTGAATGTGGAACTGGCTCTTAGATTCTGCTCCAAATACTCCTATTGCCAATAAGCATTGGATATTCCTGCACAATCATCTTCTTGTGCCTTCGGTGAAGTTCTTTTCAACGCTGGACTCAGCCTCTGGGGAGATACCTACTGGCACTTCTAAAGAGCTCCAAGATTTTAGAGCCAGTTCTAAGCTGCATGAGGAAGTTGGTATGCAAGCAATGAAAGACTTTTCTTCTTCAGCGGAGCCTCAATCCTCCCAGTGCTGCGCCAATCCTTTTGCCTTTGGCGAGGTTGCAGTGAACCTGTTGCAGTGAAATTGTAGGGAGATGAGCTAAAGAAACTTTTCAACAGCAGTCATCGGCCTGACACAGATACATTCTGAAGGCCATTTTATGCTGGGAAGAAAATCAAGGATCTGAGAGTTCCTGACAATGTTAACAGAATCATGCTGCAGGAAAACCTTCCACTTGTTCTGTCTCGTTTCTTTTTGTCTGTCTTTCATACATCCCCCAATGCAGAAACACAATACATATTATGGATGGAGAGACTGGTGAATCATGTAAACTCCTTTCAAAGCAAGCAGATCTTACCTTCCCCCACTGCATTCGAGCGAGGGAACAAATATGCAACTTCAATCTAAAAAACACTGAACTTTGGACTCAGTAGTGGGTAAAACATAAATAAACACCATCATTTGGTCATGCCACCAGAGCAGTTAGAAACATTCTTCACCTGCTCAACTTGAAGGAAGGACCCGGCTCCACCTTATTTCTTGCCGGGTAAGTGGTTAACATGAAATCGGTAGCAGAGAAGCCTGTCTGGACTCAGAAAGTTCTCCTCCACTCTATGCAGTGTGCTTGGCAACACAACAGAAGCCTGGAGGAGCAGGGAGAGGCTGGGCCCAAGGAGAAGGAGAGAATGGCATGAAATATGATGCAGCTGCTGAACTTTCTTTTCAATAACTTTAAATTATATCAATTTCTAGACTTTTGGATACTTACTGAAAGGAGGAAAAAAATACTAAATAGACAGTTGGTCTGCCTTTAACCTTACTTGAATTGAGCAATAATGAAAGTAATTCATTCAGCCTGGGGCAGAAAGGCAGGACCACCGCTATCACTGCTCCTGCCTCCTGACTCTGTGCAGCTAGGACTTTCCATTTCAGCTCTCCTCCTCTGAGGCAAGCAAAACACAGTCCAGGAGGAGGCTGTCTCTGGTGCTTCTCTGGTCCTGGCTTACCCCTTACCCAGAGTGACTCATAAAACCAGTCCCTTCCGGAGTGTGAACAAGGGCAGGGCGTTTGTAACATGGCTGCAGGTGTGTGGCTCATCTTTCCAGCTTGCTTATTCATGCTGTCCCCAAAGCACATCTATTAGACATGGCCAATAGCACCTGAATCATTAAATTAGTTATGTACTCCATATCTCAAGCATATGTTGGGAGAAGAGGTGACCAAGACGGTGTTTCTGGTCTGTGCTAGACCAGCTGGGATTGCGGTGGGCAGATGGGGATGTGGTAGATAGAGGGGAGGTATCAGTGCTCATCCCCAAATCCTCCAGGATCACCAAGATTGTAGTGCTTACAGCCCTTCCCTGATCTTCTGCCCTGGGATAATTTTTATTATAACTGAATCCATGGATATTTGAATGCTCCCTGTTTCTCCAGAATGTCCCTATGTCCTGGTCACAGGATAAAAACGAGGGCAAGAGAGAAAGAAGATGTAAGAGATTCAATATTTCAACACATGTTTATTGAATACTTACTTTATGCCAGGTATTATTCTAGGAGCTGGAGGATAGAGATCAATAAAACAAACAAGCTTACATTCATGTAGGAAAAAACAGACATTAAAAATATAAGCAAATAAATACAGCCTTTTAAATAGTGGTAAGATTTATGAAGAACACAGGATCATATGGGAGAGAGTGCAGGGGCAGGGCAACATTAGAAGGATAATAATGGAAGGCCTCTTTTAGGAGAGGCCATTTGATCTGGGACCTGAAGCATGAGAAGGATCAAAGTATGTAAAGATCTGGTGCAGTGCAATGAATTACTTAATATGGCCCTTCTAGTCATAGTCTTTGTTACTTACACACAATGATTGAGTAAGACTATGCAAATGAAATGAATGGAACTTGTGATGGTTGGGGTTATGGGTCAACTTGGTTAGGCCATGATTCCCAATATTGTATGATTATCCTTCATTTTGTGATCTGATATAATTATCCTCCATTTTTTGATGTGTTGTGAATCCTAGCCCTATGCCTGTGGTTGTGTTAATGAGGCAGGGTTAGGGATGTATCTTGAGTCACCACCTTACTAGGGGGTGTGACTCAAGCCACCACCCTGACCCCAATGACTACCTTACTAAAGGGTATGACTCAAGTCACTGCTTTCTCAAATAGGGGGAGTTTCCTTGAGGGTCTGGTCTGCATCAAATGGATCTGAATGCTCTCGGGGAAGTTCTCCCTCTCTCACACTGGATCCTGCATTTGGTTCGTGATCATTGGACCTCTGGTTCTCGGGGCTTGAGCTAGCAGCCTGCTATCTGATCTGCCAATTCTGAGATTCACCAGCTTCTGCAGCCCCTTGAGCCAGCAGCCTATTGTCTGTTCTGATTTGCCAGCTTCCACAGCCTTGTGAGCCAGCAGCCTATTGTGTGACTTGCCAGTTTAGGTTTGTCAGTCCCCACAACCACATTGGTCGGGAGAAGACATCAGCCTGATTCCTGGTCCACGGATTTGGGACTTGCCAGCCTCCACAACTTCGTGATCCATTTCCTTGAGAAATGGTTTGTGAGTTCTGTGAGACAGTGCAGTGACTTACAGAAACCAAAGATGAGAGGGAGAGTACTGAGAGAAGTAGTTGATATTAGAGATGATGGAGTGGGACAGCAGTTTGGAAAAGCTGGACATCCGGGACATCTTTAAACTCCCCCTCATTAGGAACCAGGTTTGTGTTGTTCCTTATAAAAGAAATTATTCAAGAAATTATTCATTCATCTGAGGAAAGAAGCATGCCAGGCAGAAGGAACAGCAAGTGAAATGCCCGGGAATGAGGTTAGGCAGTAGGAGGAAAAGAAGGTGGCTAATGTATCTTGATCAAGGTGTCTGAGGGGCAGATAGGATGGAAGAGGTAAATTGTAGCCAAATCACAGTGGGACTGGTAGGTTATGGTAGGCAGTTTGGGAGTTACTGGGGTGTTTGTAAGCAGCGGAGTGACATGAAGATCATCCACTGTATTTCCCATTCACACGTGCAACACACATACACATATCTTCTCTTATTCTCTCTCTCACACGCACACACACACAGGGAAGATGTGAGGTTAGGGTAGAAAGTAAGTTTGGTTATAAAAAATAGTTTATGTTTTTATAATTGTATGTTACCTCAGATTTGATATTTAGAATGATGAACAATTTCTAGATGTCCAAAATGAAGGGCTAGCTTAGAGCATAAGGCAAAGATATCTTTGAAGCTCTTTAATAAAATTAATTCCTGAAATAAAACAACATTGTCCACACATGAGTCATGCTGGACATTAGCCTTTCAGAGCCAAACATTAGACGTTTTGTCATGTCCAGAACAGGACACAACAGGAAGGAGAACGCTGGATGGTTTTCTCACCAAGCCCCCAGGACTTACATGTCCATTGAAAAAAGGCACAACTTGGTTTAAAAAACCCGATAACCAGTAATTTACAATTGCCATGGTTTATCCATATTTGCACAGGACACCAGGTCTCCCTCTGAGATCCAGACGGGAACCTTCAGTTTTACCCACTTGTTTAACCACAATGGTCTGTCTTTGTCCCAGGTCATAGGCATCACCCTGGATGATCCAGTCAATGAAAGGACATGGAGCAGTCAAATGTTTTGGGGTGTTAACCTAGAAACTGTTTCAAATATTCCTTTTCTATGTAATTTCTTTCATTTCTTTCTTTCTTCCTTCTTTCCTTCCCTCTTTTCTTTCCCCCTCTCTTTTTCTCTTTTTCTTTTCCTTTTCTTTCAAGAACTTTAAGAACGGGAAAGGAAAATCTGGGAGAAAGGGGAGTCAATTTTTATTATGAACTCTGCAATTATGTCTAATATGGCTAAAATTAATATTACTCTTGTGAAAAGATGAAGTTTAAAATGCTGAGTTACTAGAGGTGTTTTCTCAGATGACAAACGGAGACTACATAGTCACAGAATTTCTTGTTTAAAGCAAATATGTACAAAAGGCAAACAGATACCTTTTAAAAAAACAAATTCCATGCCTGAAAAAAAAACTATGATGGACGTGAACACAGTAGTTAATAACAAGAAATAAATTAAAACATGAGTAGTTGGAGATATATTTTTATTCAATTCATAATATTTATCCTCTGGCAGCTCAAATTAAAGACATAATGAAAGATAAAATATTTGAAAAGGGTAAAAAGACAGAAGTCGAGTATTAAATAAGACAAGGAGAGTATACATATAATGGTAGAAGCTATGATGACTAAACAAAATACTTAGCTTTGAAAAATGTGGACATTTTCACAGTGATTCCAGAGCTCTAAATAAGTTAGATTTTAAAATTTCATTTTCACCTAAGAGATGATTCTGTCTTAAGGATATACACTGGAAGTTAGCTCAGTGATTAAAAACCTAAAGAATAAAACTGTATTAGGCTGAATATTGCTCCTGAAAGATATCCATTTCCTATTCCCTGGACATTTGCTTATATGGCAAAAAAAAAAAAAAAAAAAAAGAGAGATTTTGCTGATATGATTAAGTTAAGGATGTTGAGATGGGGAGAGTATCTGGGTTATCCAGGTGAGCCCTAAATGCAATCACATGTATCCTTAGAAGACAGAGGCAGAGAGATCTTTGAGCACAGACAGACAAGGAGAAAGCAACCTGACCATAGAGGTAGAGACTGGAGTGATGCAGCCACAAGCCAAGAAATGCCAGTTGCCATGAGAAGCAGGAAGAACCAAGGAACAAACTCTCCCCTTGAACCTCCAGAAGGAGCGCAGCCCTGTCAACATCTTAACTTTGGCCCAGTGAAACTGATTTCAGGCTTCTGGCCTCCAGAACTGTGAGGAAGTATCTGTTGTTTTAAGCAGCTCGGCTTGTGGTACTTTGTTACAGCAGCCATAGGAAACTAATAAAAAGGTCTATTCTGAGTTAAAACTTGGACTAGGGCAGGAAAGGAGAATTTTCTTTCTTTTCGTTTTTAATGAGACAGCATTAAAAATTATCTGCCTTTCTACATCAGAGAAGTAAATCACAGTATTTATTTCATTCAGTTTAGTGTGTGACTTTTTAAAACAAAATCAACAAACATTCAGGTCAAATTAGCTGCTAAAGTTTTAGTATTAATCACATAATCTTTATTTGTGGTAGGCAGAATTCTACGATGGCCCCTAAATTCCTTGTTTCCTGGTGTGCATGCCCTATATAACCCTCTCTCCTTAACTGTGGGCTTAGCCTATAAACATGAAGGACTATCACTCTTATTCACCACGTGTCTGTCAGGTTGTCATACTATGGTAGCTTGCCTATTACTGTGACGCACGAAGCTATGCCATGAGTATTTCAAATACCAGGAGGGTCAGCCATGGAGGGCAGATTTTAGCAGAGCTTCCAGGCTAAGATTAGGAAGAATGATTTCATGGTCTACTTCTGAAAAAAATTGGCCAGTGAAAACCTTATGAATAGCAGTGGAGCATTGTCTGATATAGTGCCAGAAGATGAGCCCCTGAGTTTGGAAGGCACTCAAAATATGACTGGGGAAGAGCTGCCTTCTCAAAGTACAGTCAACCTTAATGACATGGATGGAGTCAAGCTTTTGGGACCTACATTTGCTAATGTGGCATGACTCAAAATGAAAAGAAACAGCTGAAAACATCCATTAACATTCGGAATGTAGAATGTATGAAGTATGAATCTAGGAAAATTGGAAGTTGTCAAAAATGAGATGGAACGCATAAAGATCAACATCCTAGGCATTAATGAGCTGAAATGGACTGGTTTTGGTCATTTTGAATCAGACAATTATATGGTCTATTATGAGGAACGGTGTCCCATTCATCATCAAAATCTATCCTGAAGTACAATGCTGTCAATGATAGGCTAATATCCATAAGCCTCTAAAGAAGACCAGTTAATACAACTAATATTTAAATTTACCCACCAACCACTAATGACAATGATGAAGAATGGAAGATTTTTACTAATTCTGCAGTCTGAAATTCATCAACCATGAAATCAAGATGCAATGATAATTATTGATGATTGAGATTTGAAAATTGGAAACAAAGAAGGATCAGTAATTAGAAAATATGACCTTGGTGATAGAAATGACTCTCAAGATTGCATGATCAAATTTGCAAGACCAATGACTTATTCACTGCAAATACCATTTTTCAACAACATAAATGATGACTATACATGTGGACCTTGCCAGGTGAAATACACAGGAATCAAATCTGTGGAAAGAGATGATGGAGAAGCTCAAGATATCAGTCAGAGCAAGGCCAGGGGCCGGCAAGTTCAAGGTGAAGCTGAAGAAAATTAAAACAAGCCCATAAAAGCTAAAGTACAACATTTAGTGTATCCCACCTGAGTTTAGAGAACATCTCAAGAATAGATATGATGCACTGAACATTAATGACTGAAGACCAGATGAGTTCTGGGATGACATCAAGGACTTCATACATAAAGAAAGCAAAAGGTCATTAAAGAAACAAGAAAAAAGAAAAGACCAAAATGGCTATCAGAAGAGATGTTGAAACTTACCCTTGAACATAGAGCAGTTAAAGTGAGTGGGAGAAAAGATGAAGTAAAAGAGGTGAACAGAAGATTTCAAAGGGTGGCTCCAGAAGAAAAACTGTTATAATGAAATGTGCAAAGACCTGGAGTTAGAAGAGCAAACAGGAAGAACACACTCAGCATTTCTCAAACTGAAAGAACTGAAGAAAAAACTCAAGCCTCAAGTTGAAATATTGAAGGGTTTTATGGGTAAAATATTGAATGATGCAGGAAGCACCAAAAGAAGACGGAAAGAATATACAGAATCACTGTACCAAGAAGAATTGGTACTATATGATCAAGGATCAATGGTACTGAAGGAAGAAGTCCAAGCTAACTGAAAAAAAAAGGCACTGGCAAAAAACAAGGCTCCAGGAATTGACGGAATACCAACTGAAATGCTTCAGTGGAGTGAGTACTGGAGGTGCTCACCCGTCTATGCCAAGAAACTTGGAAGAGAGCTACCTTGCTAACTGAGTGGTTTTTTTGTTAGGTGCCATCAAGTTCGTTCTGACTCATAGCAACCCTGTGTACAACAGAATGAAAAACTGCCTAGTCCTGCACTATCACAATCCTTGTCATGCTTATGCCCATTGTTGCAGCCACTGTGTCGATCGATCTCATTGAAGGACTTCCTCTTTTTTGCTGACCCTCTACCTCACCAAGCATGATGTCCTTCTCCAGGGGCTAATCCCTCCTAACAACATGTCCAAAGTATGTAAGACATGGTCTCGTCATCCTTGCTTTTAAGGAGCATTCTGGTTGTACTTCTTCCAAGACAGATTTGTTTGTTCTTTTGGCAGTTCATGGTATATTCAATATTCTTTGCCAACACCACAATTCTAAGGTGTCAATTCTTCTTCGGTCTTCCCTATTCATTGTCAAATTTTCACATGCATATGATGTGATTGAAAATACAATGGCTTGGGCGAGGTGCACCTTAGTCTTCAAGGTGACATCTTTGCTTTCCAACACTTTAAAGAGGTCCTTTGCAGCAGATTTGCCCAGTGCAATGCGTCTTTTGATTTCTTGACTGCTGCTTCCATGGGTGTTGACTGTGGATCCAAGTAAAATGAAATCCTTGACAACTTCAGTCTTTTCCCTGTTTATCTGGATGTTGCTCATTGGTCCAGTTGTAAGGATTTTTGTTTTCTTTATGTTGAAGTGCAAACCATACTGAAGGCTGTGGTCTTTGATCTTCCTCAGTAAGTGCTTCAAGTCCTCTTCACTTTCAGCAAGCAAGGTTGTGTCATCTGCATAAGGTAGGTTGTTACTGAGTCTTCCTCCAATCTTGATGCCCCCTTCTTCTTCATATAGTCCATCTTCTCAGATTATTTGCTCAGCATACAGGTTGAATAAGTATGGTGAAAGGATACAACCTGAAGCACACACATCTTTCCTGACTTTAAACCATGCAATATCCCCCTGTGTTTGAATGACTGCTTCTTGATCTATGTACAGGTTCCTCATGAGCATAATTCCAGAATTCCCATTCTTTGCAACGTTCTCCATAATTTGTTATGATCCACATAGTCCAATGCCTTTGCATAGTCAATAAAACAAAAGAAAACAACCCTGCCACACACCCTTTCCAACTTTGTACCATGCAATATACTCTTTGTTTTGTTCAAACTAAGATCCATGTACAGGTTCTACAGGAGCACAATTACGTGTTTGAAATCCCCATTCTTTCTAATGTTATTCATACTTCGTTTTGATCCACACAGTTGAATGTTTTTGCATAGTTGAAAAAACACAGATAAACAGCTTTCTGTTATTATCTGCTTTTGGCTGAGAGCCATCTGACATCAGCCATGATATCCCTTATTCCACGTCCACTTTTGAATCCAGTTTGAACTTCTGGCACTCACCTGTCTATGTATGGCTGCAGTCATTTTTAAATCATCGTCAGCAAAATTTCACTAGAATGTGATATTGTTCAATAATTTCCACATTCTGCTTCATCATCTTCCTTTGGAATGGGCATGAATATGGATCTCTTCCAGTCAGTTGGCCAGGTAGCTGTCTTCCAAATTTCTGACATAGATGAGTACGCATCTCAATTGGCATTCCATCAATTCCTGGGGGCTTGCTTTTTGCTAACGCCTTAAGAGAAGCTTGAATTTCTGTCTACAGTACTAACACTATCCACTCACATGCTACCTCTTGAAATAGTTGAACATTGACCAATTATTTTTGGTACAGTCACTCTCTTTATTCCTTTTACCTTCTTTTGATGCTTCCCTCATCATTCAATTGTTTGCCCACTAAAACAACTGGAGGCTTGAACTTTTTCTTCAGTTCTTTCAGGTTGAAAAATGCCAACCATTTTCTTTCCTTTTGGTTTTGTAACTCCAGGTCTTTCCACGTTTCATTATAATACTTTACCTTTTCTTCTCAATTCACCCATTGAAATCTTCTGTTCAGCTCTTTTACATATTTCACCATTTTGTCAGTTTGCTTTAGTTACTCTGTGCTTAAGAACAAGCTTCAGGGTCTCCTGTGACATCCATTTTGGTCTTTTTCTTCTTTACTGTCTTTTTAATGACTTCTTTATGTATGATATCCTCAATGTCCTCTTACAACTCTTCTGGTCTTTGGTCATTAGTGTTCATGGCATCAAATCTATTCTTGAGATGGTTTCTAAATCCAGGTGGGACTTATTCAAGGCCCTACTTTGGCTCTTATGGACTTGCTTTGATTTTCTTCAGCTTCAACTTGACCTTGCACTTGAGTGATTGATGCTCTGTTCCAGAGTTGGCCCCTGGCTTTTTTTTTGACTGAAGATACTGATCTTCTCCATTATCTCTTTCCACAGATGTAGTTGATCTAATTCCTGTGTAACCCAACTGGTGAGGCCCATGTGTATAGTTGTCAGTGGTGTTATAGAAAAAAATTTTTTTTTCCAATGAATAAATCATTGGTCTTGTAGAATTTTATAACAGGATCTCTGGTATCATTTCTATTTCCATGGTCATATTTTATAATGGTCCTTCTTCTTTGTTTAAACCTTTTGCATTTCAATCACTAGTAATTATCAATGCATCTTGATTGTGTACTCAATCAATTTCAGACTGCAGCAGGTCATAAAAATCTTCAATTTGTTCATCTTTGGCATTTATGATTGATGGGTAAATTTGAATAATAGATTAGCCAATCTTTCTTGTAGGCATATATTTTGGCTATAGGTTTATTCTAAAAATTAAGAACAAAAAAATACATTTAGATAAATAGGGCTAAATAAAGACTTTTCACTGCAGTACTAAACAGTATTTAAATTTTAAGTATTTTCACCTGCAGGTCCAATGTCATGATGTCTTAGTTATCAAGTGCTGCTATAACAGAAATCCCACAAATGGATGGCTTTAACAAAGATAAATTTATTCTCTTACAGTCTGATAGGCTAGAAGTCCAAATTCAGGGTGCCAGCTCCAGGCTTTCTCTCTGTGTTGGCTCTGGGGAAGGTCCTTGCCATCAATCTTCCACTGGTTTATGAACTTCTCTGCATTGTAACCCCGGGTCCAAAGAATGCACTCTGCTCCTGGCACTACTTTCTTTGTGGTATGAGGTCCTGTCCTCTGTGCTTGATTCTCTTTTATATCCCAGAAGAGGTGGACTCAAGGTACAACCTAATCCTGTAGATTGAGTCCTGACTTATTAACATAACTGCCTCTAATCCAGTTTCCCATTACCATCATAGAGGTTAGGATTAAAGACACAGAATAATCACATCAGATCACAAAATGGTGGGCAACAACACAATCCTGGGAAACATGGCCTAGCTAAGTTGATATACATTTCTGTGGGACACAATTCAATCTATAACACATGACATCTGGGCTATTTGAAGAACAAAGTTCCTAGCATCACAGTCAACTGGATACCAGCTTTTCTTATATTTCAGCAATTGCTTTAAAATCCTATATTTTAGTTTACTTGTATTGAACAATGCCTTTCTTGTACAGAATTCTTTTCTTCCTGTTAAAAAATAACATTCTTTCATAATATCCTTAAAATTATGCAGTCTCTTAGTACTTCTAAAAATTGAAAGCATCCACTTTTTTTTCCAGAGATATTCCTCAGCTAAAATCTGGACTAGTTTTCTAAGCCAGCAGTGAACCTGGGCTATATGGTTAACACTTGAGCAGTTAAAAAAAAAAAAAAGAATTGTCAGTAGTAATTAACCAAACATAGTTGTATAAACGTGATAACCACAAATTGGTAAAATAGTTACATGAGGAAGAGGACAAACTTTGAAGTCAGACACCCCTGAATTCTAAGCCTACCTTCACCACTTCTTCACTGTGAAAGCTTGGGGGAATGATTAACTTTTTGAAGCCCCAAGGCGCTAATTTTTAGAACGATTTTAATAGTATGTGGCTGATAATACTGACGTACAGATTAAATGAGACAGTGGATGTAAACCCTGTGTATGGTACCTGGTACAGAGTGAGCTCTTCCTCAGCGGAAGCTCCGGTCATCACTAGTCAAGGACTGCAGCTAATTACCCTCTCAGCACTTAAGCAATCAAGGGAAATTATTATTTAAAAAAAAAAATTTTTTTTTTTGGTGAAATACAAAACACATAACAAAAAGCACATAAACACAAATGTCCAGACTAACCAATAATAGTGAATAGTAAAGTGAATAAAAGAAAAAAAGGACAGATTTGAAAAAAGAAAATATATATATATATATATATATATATATATATATATATATATATATATATATATATATAAAACCAGCATCCAGAAATCATCATTCACCAAGGCCAACCTCCTTTTCCCCATCAGAGACACCTCCTTTCCCCCTAAGGGTAACCTTTTCTAATTTTAATTTTAATTCTCTTGACTTACACGGCAAACACTTCCTCACTCTGATTTTTAGCTTTATCACCTAGAAAGAAATTACTCCAGCAATGGCTTAGAAGACTTGTAAGTTGCACAAGAAAGTTTGGTAAATCAAATTCATATTTAATTGAGAAACACAATGTACTAAGCCCTGTACAGAAACTAATAAAGTGATACATTGTTTATTCTCCAGCAGCTTATAGCGATGAAAAATAGTTATACTCCTGATTTCCAACCTGCCTGATGCTCTTTATACCATTTTACTTATGGAGAATAAGAATATTTACTGGAAGCAAAAGGAATACACCTACTCCTCATTCACTGACATTTGGCATTTACGACAATAGAGAAAGTCTATTATTTGACTATTTTGCGCGTCAGTGAGGCAGCTGGCATGGCGGCAACAGCTGCAGAGCGAACTATCGAGGAGAGTCTGTGAGTGGTCTCTGCGAAGCTAGGCTGCGCTGCCCCGCTCCTTCTGCTCCTTCCTGCCAGCGGGGGCGCTGCGTCCAACTGCTGAGGGGTGACCAACCCCCTCCGTGGCCATGGCCTCTGGGGCGGATGCACAGGCAGCACCAAGCCAGTAGGAAGCCTGTTCTGAGTTCCTGGCTGTTATGTGGCCTGAGGGCTTGCAGCTGTAAACTGCTTTGGAGTGGGAAGCGGGGGAAGAAAGAGGCGTGGAGAGGTTGTTGGGAAGAAATCCCTGCGAGTTTAATGACATCCCAAAATGAGCTGAACTGAGCCTGAAGCCTCTACCTCGGTGGGGCCGGGTGTGCAGCCAGTGCCTTCATGGCAAGCCCTGAGCCTAGATGACTCACCAGGCCTGGAGTTAGAACAGGCTCCAGGATCATGAACCCAGGACTTACAGTAAGTGGGAGTGGTGCCTTGGAGGCAGCTGGGAGAGGGAAGCTCTGACCCAGCACAGCAGGAAGGTGAAGTGGTTAAACCCTGGGTCCTCTAGTCACACAGCCCAGCTTTATCCAACTTTGTCTCCTACAAGGCTCCTTCTCTGCAGAGGAATAATTGTACTTCTCACAGTGATGAGCACATCAGTAAATCTTAGCTGTTATTATTTCTACGATCATATTTACTAAATCAAAAAAATCAGACAAATGGATGGTCTGAAAACAGGAAAAAAAAAAAACCCTCCATTTATGCATAATAACCTGGTCTTTGGAACTTACCCATGTTGATAAGTGAGGAGTGGTGTACTAACATTTATTGAGAACCTGATATAACCCTGGCAATGTGCTAAAAATCTGTCCACTTATCAATTGTCACAACAATGCAATGTGGTAGATACTGTTAACACTATTTGACATGTGAGGAAGCTGAGGTGCACCAAGTTAGGAAGTAGGGATAATATAATATTAAAAATGGAAAATGGCAAGATTTCAGGTTCACTACATCAGAAAAATATGATAATTAAAATGTAAATATATGTCTAATAGTACAGTTCAAAATTGCATAAAGCAAAATTTGACAGAAATGAATGAGATATTTGAATTGAATATTTGAATTGAATTGGATATTTCAATACCCCATCCTCAATAATTGATAGAAAAACTAGACAAAACGATTAGCAGTACTATTCACTGAAAAGTACAAAACATTGCTGAAAGGTTTTAAGGAAACATAAATAAATGGAAAGACATTTCATGTTCATGGCATGGAAGACTCAGTATTGTCCAGATGGCAGCTGTCCCTAAACTGGTCCATAAGGTCAATGCAATTCCTATAAAAATTTCATCTTTTTTTTTTTCCCTTCCTTTCTTTTTTTGTAGAAATTTACAAGCTGGTCCTAAAATTTATATGGAAATGCAAAGACATACAGTAGGCAAAAAAAATTTTTTTTGAAAAAAAAAAAAGACTAAAGTTGAAGGACTTAGAGCACCCGATTTCAAAGCTTTCTATAAAGATACAGTAATCAAGGCGGCATAATAGTGACCTAAGGATATACATAAGTATCAGTGGAACAGAACTGAGAGTTCAGAAATAAATCCTTACATTTATAGTCAATTAATTTTTCACAAAAGTGACAATTCAATAGTGAAAGAAGAGAAAAAGTAGTCTTTCACAACAAATAGTGGCAGGATGATGGATAGACACATGCAAAAAAAAAAAAAAAAAAGGAAAAAAGTGAACTTAGACCTTTACCTCGCACCATATGTAAAAATTAACTCAAACTGTATCATAGACCTAAATATAAGTGTAACTTCTAGAAGAAATCATATGAGAAAGTTTTTGTGATCTTAGGTTAGACACATGATCCATAAAAGAAAAAAATAATATGTCTTCAGCATAATTAAAATCTTTTGCACTTCAAAAGACTCCATTAGAAAATGAAACGCAGAGGGGCAGAGCCAACATGGCGCGGTAAACAGACACCATGCTGACCCTCAGCAGCAAAGACTCAAAAATATTAAGTAAAACAGATACAAATGTCAATCTGGGATAAAGAACAAATCAAACACCAAATGGAAGAAGAAACTGCTAGAAAACAGAGAATGAGGAGAGATACGGAGTGGAGGTCCCCTGCCAACTAACACGGCACAGCCTCGCCATTTTGGACCACAGCCAGCAAGAACCTCAGACAGGTATTACGGGAAGGCAATTCACAGAGCTCCCAACAGGAGACAGAGCACTAGGTAACCACAGAAACACACTTTCCTACACCTTAACCTGTACACCACCTTCACCCCTTCTCCATGGGCCACACCGTACCATTTAGCTAGGCAGCCACTGGCCAGTTGCTACCCCAGGTCTGCCCTGCACCCACCTGCTGACTCCTGATGTGCTGCTTTTTGGGGGCTTATTTTTCTTTCTTTACTTCTTTCTTCCTCCTACCTAACACTGTATGTCACCTCCCCTCCCTTCCAACCAGTCTTTGGGTCTGTCCTGCCCCACTTGCCAACCTGCACGGTACCGCCAGTTTTTAAAAAAATTTAAATCTATTTATTTTTCTTTTTCTTTTTCTTTCTCCTGCCCACCTCGCCGTGTATGCAACTTCCCCCCTCTTTTGCAGACCCTGCTGCCCTGCCAAGGTTGGAAAGCCACTGGCCCACTCCAGTCTGCCCCACCCCCACCTGCTGACTCGTGATTCACCACCATTTTTTTCTCTTTATTTACTTTCTTTTCTTCTCCCTCCTTCCTACCCCCATAAGCCACCTCCCCTCTCTTCCCACTGGCACTCAGGTCCGTCCAGTGCAGCCAGTTTTCAAAATTAATTTTCATTTATTTCTCTTTTTTTTCTTTTTCCCTTCCATTAAGTACTGTACACCACCTCCCTCACTCCTGCCAGACCCGGCCTCACCACCGTGTTTAGAGAGGTACCAGCACACAGCTGCAGCTGCCCCTCGTCCACCCCACCCCCTACCGACGGCTGCCACCATGCCATCAATTTTTTTTCTTTATTTTCTCTCTCCCTCTCACCTAGCCCAGTATGTCATGTCCCCTACCATCCCACTGGCCCCTGGGTTTGCCCTGCCCCCACTGGCTGGCCCTTACTGCGCCACCATTTTTTTCTTTTTCTTTTCACCCACCTAGCCCCATACACCACCTCCCCCTTTCCTGCCAGTCCCTGCTGTGCTGCCTGCCTCTGCACTAGGTCTACACTGCTGTCCTGTCCCACCACCCGACCAGCAGCTGAATAGTGGGAAGCAAGCCTGAAACACTTCCGGTCTGACACCTTCACCTACCTGGAGAGGAGCTGTAAACACTTCAACACTGGTGGACCAATGTCAGGAGGCAGACAGTGTCCACCCAGTCTATGTTCAGCCACCCCACCAAACCAGTATACAGTAAAATGGGCTTACCCTGCGTGCTGCTGCCCTGCCTGCTCAAACAAGATTATGAGAGCTATCATCCCCACAGAGGAGCAAGCAGAAAAGCATGCCTGGGCCACCCACCCTAACATATCAAAACAAAACTTAAAATAGCGGGATGAAACTAATGAACATACAATCAATAAATAAAGAAAATGATACCTTAATGTCTGAGCAGACAATATCAAAATATATTAAAAATCAGGACAAGATGGCTCCAACAAGTGACCAAATGAAGAATCAGATGACCTACCAGTAGAAGAACAGGCAATAGAATTACCTGATATGGAATTGAAAAGACTAATATTTAGGGCTCTCCAAGAGATTAGGAAAGAGATCAAGGAAAACACAGACAAAACCAAGGAAAAAACAGACAAAATCATGAAAAACACAGACACCCAGTTAATTCAGAAATGAAGCCACCCCTGAGACCACTTTTCAGCCAAAGACTCCCATTGCCGTCGAGTCGATTCTAACTCATAATGACCCTAAAGGACTGAGTAGAACTGGCCCATAGGGTTTCCAGGGAGTGGCTGGTGAATTTGAACCGTTGGCCTTTTGATTAGCAGCCAAGCTCTTAACCACTGCACCACCAAGGATTAAACAGGCCTATAAAACAAACAATAACATGTGTGGAACATGCTCCTTAGTTCAATCAAGTGTAGGAAACCAAATGGGCAATACCTGCCCAAAAGCAACGACGTGAAGGCAGGAAGGGACAAGAAACCTGGACAAATGGGCATGGGGAACCCGGGATATAAAGGGAGTGAGGGAGAGTGCTGACACATTGTGGGGATTGCAACCAATGTCAGAAAACAATTCTTGTATAAATTTGTGATTGAGAAACTAAAGTTTCACCTAAAACACAACACAATAAAATTTAAAAAAAAGAAAGAAAATGAAACACCATAGATTGGGAGAAAATATTTACAAATGATGTTTATCCAGAATACAAAAAGAACTCTTACATCTTAATAATAAGAAGAAAAAGAGCCTAAATTAAAAATGGGCAAAAGATTTGAAGAGACACTCCACTAAAGAAGATATATATATGAGTGATTCATAAGCACATGCAAAGATCTTCAGCGTAATTGGTCACTAGAAATATAAGTTAAAACCACATTGAAATATTATTTCACATCCACTAGAATGGCTATAATCAAAATAACTGATAAAAACAAGTGTTAGGAAGGATATGGAGAAACTGGAACCCTCATGCATTGCTGGCGGGAATGTAAAATGGTGTAGCTGCTTTGTATAACAATTTGTAAGTTTCTTAAAAAGTGAAACATAAACTTACCAGACAACCTAACAATTTTACTCTTAGAAATCTATTCAAAAGAAATGAAAACACAAAGACTTGATTTTTTTTTGCAGCATTATTCATAATAGCTACAGATTAGAGACAATTAAAATGACCTTAGGTTCATCATCTGGTGAATGGATAAGCAAAACATGCTATATCCATACTTACTTTAATCTATTGTGTTTCCTCAAAGCAGTTTTTTGTATCCACTTTCGCACGTCTGCCTTTGCTCACACTGTGTTCCTCAGCCACTAGGTGGTACTTTTGTCACCTATAGCTTGGTTGCTACCCAGAATGGCATCGGTGTAGTTTGAGAGAAGGAGGCATATTATATGTCATTTGTCAGCTAGGTAATCATAACCTTAAGAGTGTCTTTATCAGATATTATTAGACAACTTTAACTCTCAGAGAATAAATCTTTTTTAGTTTCCTTAGCCAAAAGTTGAATATAAAGAATTGCATAGTACAAAATTATCCAAAATGTGGTTTCCTTGGGCTGGTTACCCACAAAAGACAACCTTATGAGAGAGCAAGTGAGCAAGTGCGCAAGTGTCAGGATTTCATTAATCTTCAACCAGTATTTACTGAGTGCCTACTCTGTGCCCAGAATTACTCTAGATGCTGAAGGTGCAGAAGCATATCAAATATAAGTCCTTGCCCTCCTGGGACTTATATTCTAATTGGAGAAGAGAGAAACAATAAACAAATAAATAGTGATATTTAGTATGTTAGGGCTTTGAAAATCCCTGAAAACAGGAAGAGAAGAAATGGGAGTGGTGGAGATGACAGTTACTATTTGTGGGGAATAGATAGCCAAGGTTTTCCGACAAGGTAACAATTGAGTGTGTCTGAAGGAAATGAGGGAGGGAATTGTTCGGTTAACCGGGAAAGAGCAACCCAGGCAAAGAGAACAGAAAATGCAAAGGACTATGAGTTGGAATTGACTTGATGGCAACGGTTTTTTTGGTAGGCAGGAACGTGCTTCGTATATTCAAACAAGAAAAAGGAGGGCAAGAGTGTGGGTGTATCACAGAGTGTAGGATAATACATAGTAGAGGTACATTTAGAGAAATGGAGATGATGGGATAATTTGCAAAGCATGAAGTGCCTTGCAGATAATTTTAAGTTATTTGGATATTACTCTAAGATGGGAGATACTTAAGGATTTTGAGCAAACAAGTGACATGATCTGACTTCCATTTTAAAGGATTACTGTCTTTTGTGTTGAGATTGACTATAGTATTACTGGGCAAAGGCAGAAGCAGGGAGACCAGTTAAAACACTATTGCAGTAATTCAGGCAAGAGGTGATGGTGGCTTGGGTCAGAGTGTTAGCAATAGAGGAGATGATAAGTGATCCTATGTTGTATCTATTTCTAAGGAAGAGCCAACAGGATTAACTGATGATTAGATGTAGGATGTGATAGAAACAGCCAAAGTTAATTTTTATTTATTTTATTAATTAGACAAAAGTTTATGTAGTGTTAATTATATGCCAGGCACTGTTCCAAGTTCTTGACAAATATTGACTGATTTAATCTTTGTGATAGTCCTATGAAATAGTTACTATTTTTTATTCTCATTTTCCTGCCTTCGGGTTTTTGGTTCCGAGAAGCTGGAGCATGTTGCCATTATTTACTGAGAGAGGGAAGACTGTGGGAAGAGCAGGTTCCAATTGGTATATTAAGGTTGAGTTGACTAAAAAAACTGCATGGAGATGTCAAGAAGGCAATTGGTTGGGCAAGCCTGGAGTTAAGGAAAAGTGGTCCAGGGTGGAGAGATACATGCAAACATCCTCTGTGCATAGATGGTGCTTAAAGTCATGGAACTGGATGAGGTCTCTGAGGGAGTACAGACATACAGAAGAGAAGATGTCCAAATACCAGGGATCAAGCTTGAAGCCATCCAAAATTTAAATATGAAGACCTGAGGATAAACCAGCAAAGGAGATAGAAAAGTGGCTAATAGGGGTAAAAGCAAAGCCCAAAATATGTAGGATCCTGGAACCCAAGTGAAGAAAGTATTTGAAAGAGGAGGGAGTGAGCAACTGTGTTAAATGCTACAGACTGGTGAAGTCAGAGAGAACTGAGAATGTATTTATTGGTTACTTGGAACACAGTTATTTCACTGAGTGGTAGAGATGAAAGTGTGGGTATGACTGGTTCAAGAGAAAATGGGAAGAATAGGAGATAGTGAGAAAAGATAACTCTTTAGAGGCATTCTCTGTAAAGAGAGCAGAGAAATAAGGCAGCAGCTACAGAAGGATATAGGGTCAAGAGAGTTTTTTGGTTTATGTTGTTTTAAAGGTGGGAGAAATAACAGTATATTTGTATGCTGATTGGGAATGGTTTAGTAGAAGTGGCAAATTACTGATACAGGAGAGAGGAGATTAAATGATGTTAGTGAACAGATGAGAGATGATGGTAAAGTAGAAGACTCAGACTTAGCTAGAAGCAGGGAAAATTCATCCTCAGTAAATTGAGCAAAGGCAGAAAATATGGGGATAGATGCAGTTATGTGGGGAGATATGGTTGTCACTTGTGGAAATTCCCTCCCACACGAAGAAAATAGATTGCTTCTATCTTCACAGTGAAATAGCAAAAAAGGTCATAAATGGAGAGCAAAGATCAGAAGAAGTGCTGGAGTTTTCAGGAGAGAGAAAGAGTGAAATAGGCATCTAGGAAAACTGATCCTAAACATTAGCCAAATCATAGATCATGCCCTCGTTACAGGCTCATAATTTGGGTCTACAAATTTTGATTTTCAAGAGGTCCCTATGCAATTTGTGATCAGCTGCTAAAGACGGGCTGTTTGAACCCATCCAGAGACTGGGCAAAAGAAAGGCCTGGCAATCTGCTTCCACGAATACAGCCAAAAAACCCCCATTAAGCAGTTATACTCTTTAACACATGGGGTCACCATGAGTCAGAATCGACTTCCTGACAAAACAATAACAACAACGACTTTCACAATGCAAATACTGAGGAAAGCCCAAGTGCTTTTCAGCTAGTTTTCTTGGATAACACATTTGTATCAGAGGATGTCTGAGTTGTCAGGCAGCTGAGAGAGTAAGGTTCTCTAGTAAGATCCCTCAGGTGTTTTTACCCTGCATTTCCAGGGAAATCTAAATTTCACATCATTGTATTTTTTTTTCCAAGAAAAGCAAATTATTAAATGCAGAACTGAATAGAATTAGCTTGAAAATGTTTGTAAGATTTAATAGAATTAAATCCACATATGAGAAAAATAATTCATTAAGCTGCTTATCCCTGCCCCTCCCCCCCCTTTTTTGTGTTGAAATAAGATGTAAGTCTGGGTCCTTGGTGGGAATCAAGGAAGTAGGGTATGGAGAGACAGTTGTTCCCAGAAAGGCGGGAAAGTTCCTCCTTCAGTAGATGGAAGGCTGTCCCAGACTAATGGCTTTACAACTATAGGACCTAAGCACATGTTGTTTAATTAATTCCCGCCCCCCGCCCCCCACCAAAGTAATAAATATTGAGCAGGAACATATTCACTTATCTTCTCCCCTAATATCATGGCCAAAGGATTTCCATAGAATTTTCCTTTAAAAAAAAAAAAAAATGCATCCCTATAGGGTGACAAAAAAAGAGCTGCACATAAGGCACAAGGACTGTGGCATATCCCTTAAGCTTGGGTTAGGACCCCAGGTCTACCACATCCTAACTTTGTGACACTGGGAATGTGTCTGATTCTCCCTGGGATAGTTTCCATTCCATAAAACATGGGCTACTGTTAAAGGCTGTTGTAAGATTAAATGAAGCAATGCATCACTATAAGCACACAGCATAGTGTCTGGCACATTGAGAAAAAGGGTTATTATTATTAACTGCATGTTGCTAGATACTTGGGCAGTGGTTTTCATTATACCTGGAGAGAAATCTAGAGTTCTCTCTGAGAATTTCTGCTTATACTTAATCCAAAGACCCAACTACCACTAAAACAGAGGGAAGTAAAAGGAGAAGAGGTAGAAAGTGGGGAATGTACAGAGTATGTTAATTGTCTCCTTGGTAATGTAAACCTGTCAGGACCTGCTCTATATTTTGCCCATCTCGTAGCTTGCCTAAGATGCTGGACTCCTGAGCCAAGTGATGTTGAAGACATCTTCATTTTACCATAATATTTAAGAAGTTCCAGAAGGGTGGGGACCATGTGTCTAACTGAAATCAATGAGACTGCTTAATAACTTGTTAAACAATGGATAATAACCCCAAAACATGTCTTTCTTCAACAGTTAGGTTTCAAAGACCAAAGCCCCAATCTCTATTTCACACTGGCTTGGCCCTAGGAAGTGACTGGATGTGCTGGTTGCTGGACTTGAAATCGGATTTAATGATACTCTGCAATGACTGCATCATTTGCTTGATACAGCTATTTGAATTTTATACTGCTTCACTGTTGTATTTTGTTGTTACAGTTTCAAATGAAGAGAGCAGGGTAAATTCTTGGAGTCCCGTATTGAGCCCTGTTAAGCAGAGAGTCCTCAAGCTAAGATGCCTAGGGAACCAGAGAGCCAAGGTTCTGTGTTCTACAGAAAGCCCATCCTCTGTGACCTCTGTGTCAATCAGCCTGGATTCCAGACACTTTGGCTTTCAGAAAGATCAGGGGCCCAGGACAGCTGCACCACACAAAGCCCCAGCTGATAACTTGGGCTGTTATCCATTAACCTGACCAGGTGGGAGAGAGAGGCAGGCTGCACCTGACACACCAGTTTACAGTGCACAGCCCAGGGGCCACATGTCTTTTACAACGAGCAGGAGTGTGTGGGGCCACTCCCAAGTTTGTCACCTGGCCCTTTACTTTCTTGGCAAGTGGCTGTTTACTGTTCTTTCAGTCCCTCTAGAAGCTGACCCAGGGCTCTCAGTGCAGCTTGTAGGCTATCCTGTGCAAGGGTTTTTAACTTCTTTATTTAGCCATGGAACCTCTTTTCCCAACAAACTTTCATGCTAAAGCCTAACATTTACAATGGTTAACTCTGGACTATTCTGCATGAAGTTAGAGTAGATGATCTAAAACTGGCCATCTCCAGCCCTCCCGAAGCCATTAACGTATGTGAGCACACACACACACACACACATGCACAAACACACACACACGCACAAACACACACACACACATACACACACACACACTCCCTGAGGCACCTTTGAAGATTCCTCGGACTCTAAGCAATGACTGTTTGAAAACCACCTCTCATTTTACCCATACTAGGTCTAGATCGGCCTTGTCCAATATGGTAGACACATGTGGCCACTGAGCATGTGAACTGTGGCTAGTCGAAATTGAAGTGCTTCAAAAAAATTCAAAAATTTAATACCAAAAAAGGGATGTAAAGTACCTCATTATGTGTCTAAATTTTTTACTGATTACATATTGAAATGATAATAGGATAGATTTAAGTTAAATATATTATTAAAATTGAGTTGGAATCGACTTGACGCAATGGCTTTGGTTTTTTGGTTTATTTCATTTTACTTTTTATGACTACTAGAAAATTCAAAGTTACACAAGTGGCTCATATTCATGGCTCACTGTGTATTTCTATTGGAAAGTAATGGCTCAGGCTGTTTGCTAAATATGTTGCTCAAGGCTCCGCAGATCTTTGGAGGCAGACCTAGGACTGGTTCATGACTCCTAATCCAGTGTCCTCTCCATACACCATTATCACATTGCTCATATACATGGAGGCATAATTGACGGATAACAGTTATCCAGATAAACATCCCAGGGCAGTTTCTTTTAATATGATAGGATAAGAGGAAAGAACTTACAGGCAAAGATGAAGGTGGAGTAGGATTACACCTATGGGCAGTCTTTCCAATCACATGTGCTTGTTTGGCATCTAGAAGGTTAATTTACCTAGTGGAAGGAAGTGGAAATTTCAGAAGTCCTAAGTTTTAGACCCTCCGATGATTACTCTCTGTCCTTGTGTAAACTGCCTACCTTTCCCTGTTTCATTTTCCTTATGAAGAAATTGAGGTGATATGTTTATGAGAGCCCAAAATTCTTTTCCAGCTTTGTAATTCCATGATTTAACTTTTGTGTATTCATCTATATTTTTCCCTGCTAGGAAATACTTTCTGCATCTACTTCTTCCCCCTTCTTGATATTCCAATCCTCCTTAGAAGCCAGCAACAGCAAAGACAAGTTGGGTTGGAAAGGAAGATTACTTGAAACACAACTTCAAATCACTTCCCTTCACCCTGACCTAGAGCAGAATGAAAGACTAGCACTGTGCTCTCACCCCTAGTCCAGTAAAGGAGCACCAGGAGGAGGAAGAGGGGAAGGTGAGATGAAGAGAAGTGAAGGATAAGATGGAAAAGGGTTTTAGAAACTCAAACCCGAAGGCCTTAGTCTTCTATCTGGACTCCTTCGTTTGTAAACTCCTAGAAAGCAAGACTATATTTCTTTTGCGGGAGGTGAGGCAGGTGGGTCTTATAAAATAACCCAGCAAGCACACGGTTACACAGAGGACCATGAATAGGGAGCAATCCCATAATTTGGCACACTGAGCTTGTTTATAGCCCCTGCCATTAATACCTGGCATGTTTGTCATAGGTGTGGTAATGTAAGAACACATCGGTACCTAGAGTGTGAGAAGTCAAATTAAGCAACCAATTTATTAAACTTTTTACCCCTCTTCAGAGCTCCTAGGAAGTAGAAAACACCCAGACATTGTTTTAAGTTAGGGAGTTTCCAGCATTGCAACTGAACGCCTTGGCAGAGAGCCAAGCCTGCCGTCAATGCGTGGGAGAGAGCTGTGTTCTCAGGGCTGTGTTGGAAGTTCCAAGCTTAGGTTTCCGTGTTTAATTTTTCCCCTAAAATACATTTCATCTCTGAATTGCTGCACGTGCTAAGAGGATGGTTGTTCTCTTTCTTCCTAAGGTTTCTCTGTTGTATGTTTTCTCCCAAATGTATTTATGAAACTAAATGCTTCTCTCAGGCCCCACCCACACCTGAGTGAAGAGCAGGGTGAGGGCAAGTGGCTCTGGGGAACTGTCCTAAGAGGCTGGCCCATAGGGCCCTATTGTCTTCATCTTCACGTAGGCATGCCAAAGCGAGAAGGAATCAGCACGGCTTTGAAAGGCTGCTTAAATGCAAAAACTCACCCTCTCCTTCCCACTCAGGGAAAATGTCTGGGTGAGAATATTTTATTAAAATGTATTTTTCTAAAAGAAGAGGGAATAAAAAAAAGTATATTTAGTTAAAATATCAAATTTCTGGAAGATTAGTAGAGACTTAAAACTGGAACAGTTTATACTGTGGTGGGGGTCCAGCTATTATTATCTTTGGGTATATTATCCAGTTGCTTTTGGTGTCCCATACGTGCCTTACAGGAGAGAAAACACACAACTAAGCTCTACCAAAGCTATTAGCCAGTATCTAATACTGTGTGTCAGCATTCCTTCCTGAGGTGTCCACTGAGACCCTCTTACTCAAGCCACAAGATTAGTGTCTCCTGATATTCTCCAGGCATGTGGATTAAACACTCTTCTTTGGCAGTTTCTTAACAGGAGCTGGTGGAGGCCTGGCCAGGCTCCAGGTAAGTGGGGGTTGTAAAGTGGGGTTCAAGAAAAATGGCCCCTGGGTTGAGTGACCTCTGTTCAGAGAGTGTTGGTTAAAATGTCCTGGAGTAGAGAGCCCATGTAAGCATGTTTCCTTATTAGGGCCTCCAGGAGGCTCTTATTATTCTCTCACTAGGGCTTACAGACCTTTGTATTTTTCTCAAAGTGCTGAGGAACCCAATCTCCACATCTCCAGCCATACTCAGAGACTGTAATAGGGAAGGAAGATCTCTCTTTTTGCATGCCCTAGCTTGTCTTCCTGGGGACTACCCATAAAAGGGACAGGCTTTGAAATGAAAAAAAAGCCAAGGGCTCCAAAGTTCAGAAATTTGCTGGGACGCCATGTCTGTGACTTTCTAGAAGATAAGGTACCTCAAGGCAGCCCCCCTCCTCCCTGTGGCGGCACACATTTGGAGACCCTAACACCATCCATCTCCATTTCTTACCAGAATACTTTGTTTTACTGGTCTTCCTGAGCTCCTTAGGCCAGCCTTCTCCAGGACCTTATCTCTTCATGGTGTTGGGCCATTTCCTGGAATATATACTTTGGGGACTACAGCATAGCCAAGCTGGTGGCTAGTGTTCTCCCTCACCCATGGCTCTTACCCCTACTTGACCCTAGCCCGACTCAGCTCTTGCATGCAGACAATGGGGCCAGTCAGAAAGCCTATAGATTTTCCCAATGAGCCATGTAGTACATATTCCAACCCCAGGGGGTGACATTCAAAAAGATCACATTTTCTTCATGACTTGTACTCCCTGTGGCATCTTCAAGCAGGCCTTCTCTGTGCAAAGCTGGTTCCGGAAATGGATGTTCAGAATTTGTTTTGCTTCTACCACTCCTCAAAAGTAATTCTCCTGGTAATGCCAGCTGGGATAGAAGACAGGATTACTGAGCCTAGAGATGATCTTACCTAACCCCTCTGTTTCTTTCAAAGAGCAATTTAAAGTCACTTCTCTCCCTGGACCAAATAAACAACTGTCTCCTTTACTCTGACTTTGCAATTCAACTCTACTTTCTATGATCACACTGCTGAGCTTATTACACAGAAACAACTCATGTGAATCTTCTCCCTAAAATGATTGTTCCTGGGTGGTCCTTCTTGGGTGGGTCCATAGGCACAGAAACCCTATGGCAAGTTTCCTCCTCTGCTCAGCACACGGGGCAGATTCAGCCTCACACAGCTCAGCTCCAGCTCCTTCATAGATAAGATCAGAGACACTGCGGAAGGGCTGTGTTTTAACAAGGCAGAAAAGGCACGTTATTCCAAACATCAGGCCTACTGTGCAAAACCCAAACCCCCACAGCACACCCTGGCTTTTGGGGCCCTCTCCCAGAAAGGGTTTCTCCCCTCATAAAGATTGGTATCATAGGGTGAGGAAAGAGTCATATCACTCCCGGCAGGGCTCCCAGTCAGAAGGCCTTCACTTTCAGTTACCCCGGAGCAGCTGTAGACTGCTGCTTATGTAATGGGCTCTGGGCCTCCTGCTCCGGAGGAGGATGTGGAACCATTTGTTGTTAGCTGAATAATGAGTCACGGTCAGATTTAGGGAGTAGAAACAGTGAATTTCTCCCCTACATTGCTTCATCCGGAACTTCTAGTAACGAATGGTAAGCAGTGAGTCAGTGCCTGGTGGGGCCTGCCTTGGGAAGGGAAAGTACCACAGAAGGTTCTGAAATGCAGGCTCCAAAAGTGCCCACATCTCGGGCTGCTGAAACAGACCTTGGGGGCATTTGAAACTCAGTTGGGTGCTTTGTGAGGAGATATGCTATTTAGTTGGGACTGTGGTGGTCCGACAGAGGCTTTCCTATCTTGGACTGTTGCAGCCCTCTTCTAAACCCCAAAATTCAGGAGCATTGGGGTGAAGACTGGGGCTTCAAAATGAACAAAACATTCTCCAAGCCTCATTTTAACCCTTATTTATCAACTAAAAAGTCAAGTCTTGATATCAGTCAGACAGGAGAAAAAAAAATCAAGATACCCTATTGCTCACATTCTGAGGTAAAACAGACAGAACCTTGAGAAAACCAAGTTAAATCCTGAAAGAAAAAATTATTTGTTTCTCTTCATGTTCTCAAGAAAATCCAGCCAACCTTTTTAGGCTTTCTTGAGACACCAGCAGATAATTTCTTATAACTTCTCTCCCTCCATGCTTTTCAATATTTCCAGCAAGAAGTCATGGTCCTCTTGCTGGCCTGACAGAGACTGGAGAAACCCTGAGAGTATGGCTGCCAGACACCCTTTTAGCTCAGTAATGAAGTCACTCCTGAGGTTCACCCTTCTGCCAAAGATTGGACAGGCCCATAAAACAAAATGAGACTACAGGGGCACACCAGCCCAGGGACAGGGTCTAGGAGGTCAGAGGGAACAGGAAAGCTGGTAATAGGGAACCCAAGGTTGAGAAGGGAGAGTGTTGACATGCTGTGGAGTTGTTAACCAATGTCATAGAACAATGTGTGTACTGACTGTTTAATGAGAAACTAGTTCTATCAACCTTCATCTAAAGTACAATAAAAAATTTAAAAAAAAAAAGAAGTCATGGTCTTTACTGTCCCCTTTCAGCCCAATAATAACCCAAACCTGGTTGTGTATGCACAGGTCTCTTATGGAATGGTAGGTCTACCTTATGTTGTGCTAGATGCTGCAAGAATTTCAAGGCAGCTTGCCAGAACAATGCAGGGAACATTTTCTTCAGTGCACAAGACTTCAGTAGGCTGAGTCCTGCCTGCAAGAGGTAGTGTTGCATGGAGATAGAGGTCAAACTGCGTGGGTTTGGGACCCAGCTCTGCTCTCTACTACAAGCTGTACGACTGGCATGTAATTAGCTTCTCTGCCGTTGCTCCCTTATCAGTAAAATGGGGGTGATTAGAGTCTCTGCCTTATAGGTGGTTGTGAGGACTGGGGTAAAACTTATAAAGCATTTTGAATGGTTTTTTTTTTTTTTTACTCTTTAACATTATTATTTTATTGTTATTATTTTGTGTCAGCCTAATGTCCATCTCTAGTGATTTCTATCTTAATACATGTTACAGAAACAGGATAGCATGAGCAGACTTTATAGTCAAGTAAATGCGTCCTTTTCACAAGTAGTACATTTTTTCTTTATAATTTTCATCTGCAAAATGGGGAATATCACAAATCGTATTGAAGCATCCATAAGATAAAATATATAAAGTTGTTTAGTTTAGAAAGTGCTCAATAGATGGTAGCTATTTTTGGTTATTATTAGATCTGTGGACCTTCATCCCTGCTCAAATAAGTTCCAGATTTCTTTATCTCAGCAAAACAAAATTCCAACCCCAAGACTATGGATACCTCTTTAGAGTGTTTTTATGATGAAAACATAATCATTTATGATGCAAAATCCCAGAGGGGAGGTAAGTTCATAGAATTCTAACTTCACACAAAGTTCATAAGGGGTCTATACGGGCATTTGGTTGAGAAAAGGGAAGATTAAAGCTGAGGCAATTCTTTAGATTCTTTACATCTTTCAGCTTGAGTTATATTGATTGATTTCCTGCCATGGTTTACTTCACGGTATTTTATTCGACTCAGCTGACCACAGGAAGCAGCTGACACATCTCCTTTGAGACTGACTTTTTAGCAGCAGACCAAATGAGTGCTATAGGATGAGGGCAGCAGCCACAACAACTGATGTCATCACCATCATCACCCATAAAGTGTTCACATTTAGGGAGCACTTATTATCTGTGTCAGCACATTATCTCAGTTTTACCCTTACAATAACCCTGTTGGCTTAGTATTTTTATTCCCATTTTAAGGATGAGAAAACAGCGTTCTCCGGAGGTTTCCAACCTGCCCGTGGTCCCGTAGCTGGTAAGCAGTGCAGCTGGGGTTAGCATTCAGGATTCCCTAATTAGGAAAACGTACCCCTTATACTACGTTGTCACTGTTGCTGAGGGTGGGATTTAGCTAGAGCACTGCCTGCAGTTGTTTATAAATCATCGGCCTTTGTGTCCCTGCTGAGTACCCATGGGGAGGCCTACTGGGTTCGTACTCCCTGCCCAGGGAGCACTCTCGGGCAGTCTGTGTTCGGGAAGGGACTGCAGCCATTGCAGACAGGCTGAAAGAGGCTGTTGCCAGCCTTGGGCTCTTGGCGGAACTGAGACGAATTGGACAGAAACAATTCAGATCCACAGAAGAATGAAATTGTCCATGGCACTGCCAAGTTATTTTGTGGAGTCAGCGGCAAAGAGGGGAGGTACTCCCTTCCCACCCATCCCTTGCTGTGGTGACCTCACACGACAATGACCCCCACCCCCAGTGTCTTAGTACAGCTATCACAGCCCTCTGGGAAGGGCAGAACTGATGGCTTGGACAAGTTTCTTTTCTTGAAACAACGTTAATTTGTCCAGTTTTGTGGCTTTTTTATGTGGAACAACATTAGCTCATCCAAGCTTGTGGTTTATTTGAAAACGAAATTCCGGTAAATCTTTTGCACCATCTGGCAGTGCGGTGATTGGCTGCGAGTTAGGAACAAGCCACCGAGCACACAAGAAAACAAAGCAAAGAAAACCCACCCCAAACAGAGAGACTCTCTGTAAACTCAGCACCCAAGCAACGCCACCAGGGCTCCTTGAGGACAGCACTGCCCCTGTGAGTGGAGAGTAACCTGCTGCTCTCTGGGTGGAATCCATTTCTCCCAATAGCTTAAACTTTAGTCAGGGTCTTAAATATTTTCTATAGAATCACATTCAGAAAGAAGGAGCCTTCTAAGGGCACATGCAGAGGATCTAGAAACCAAGGTGAGTGATCAGGAGGAAAGGGAAATTTAAATATTAGCGACTGACTGGTGTATGGAGAGATGACTAGGCTGAGTCCCAGAGTGATGTAAAAGATGTTAGTCTTACTGTCTGTCACACCTACCAATCCTCCCCGAGTATTCATTATACACACAACAAATCTTCATCAAGTGACAACATGGCCTGGGGCCCTAGAGATAGACTTGTTAACAGGACAGACATGACCCTGCCCTTAAAAAAACATTCTAATATGATAGAAAGAGTGGAAGACATGGTCATTGACAACAATGATTTCAGGTACAAGTGCTATGGAAGGAACAAATAAGGGCCTGAAAAGGAGAACAAAGGCAGAGGGACAGGGGATCAGGACCATCTTTAGTTACACTGCTCAGGGAAGTCTGAGGAGGTGACATTTAAGCCAAGACATCATTATGAGATGTTGCTGGCCATGCAAGGTGTAGGCAAATCTGGGGTGCTGGCAGAACTTAACAGCCAGCCTGAAAAACAGTGAGAGAGAAGGAGGAATGCATGAGATGAGGATGGGGAGGCAGGCAGGGACCACATCACAAAGGCCGTGAGATGCCATTGGAGGCTTTCACGTAAGGGAAAGGCATGATCTAACTTACGTGAAAAGAAGGGCACTTTTGTCACTCTGGAGAGAATGGATTGTAGGAAGATAAGAAGGGGAGCAGAAAGACCAGTTAGGAAGTCATGTCAGTGGTCCAGGCAAGAGATGACGGTGACTTGAACCAAAGGGATGGCAGCAGAGAGTAAGGGAAGAAAGAGATTTGAGGTAGAGCAAGCAGAATATGCTGATGGATCTGATGTGGGGAGTGAAAAACAAAACAAAACAAAACCCATTGCCGTCAAGTCGATTCTGACTCATAGAGACTGCACAGGGTTTCTGAGGCTGTAAATCTCTATGGAAGCAGACTGCAACATCTTTCTCCCTTGGAGCTGCTGGTGGTTTTGAACCGCCAGCCTTCCATTTAGCAGCCAAATGCTTTAGTGGGAGTAGGAGAGATCAAATAAGGGTGCTTCTAGGTCCTTTTCTTGAGCAACTAGGTGGATGGTCATGCCATTTACTACAATGAGGAAGTCTGGATATAGGGCACAATATTTTGGGGGTAAAAAAATCAAGAAATCTGTTCTAACCCTGTTAAATATGAGAGACACATGTGATATAAACAAGTGAGACTATCGAGTAGATACGTTAGAGTTCAGTAGAGAAAAACATACAAATTAAGGTGGCATTAGCATACAGCAGAGCCCTGGTGGCTCAGTGGTTAAGAGCTACAGCTGCTAACCAAAAGATTACAGTTTGAATCCACCAGCTGCTCCTTGGAAACCCTATGGGGCAGCTCTACTCTGTACTATAGGGTCGTTATAAGTCAGAATTGCCTCGAATGCAATGGGTTAGCATGAAGCTGATATTTGAACAGGTGAGAACCGATGAGATTACTTAGCAGATGGGGATTAGAACAGCATTCTAGAAAAGAATGTTTAGAGATTTCTCATGTCCAGGTGTGCATGGGTCCGTGGACAGGAGTGCACATACATAGAGGCTCTACCCCACATTACCAGAGACCTAGTACACACATGTGTGGATACCTCGACCCACATGTAATCAAACCCCACCTCTACAAAAAGCACCCGTAGGCCACCATTGGGGAAAAGACCCCAAACAAGTCCTGGAAATGAACTTAGAGCTGTTTGGACAGGAATTTTTATGGCCTAGAGCTCTGGTGGTACAGTGGTTAAGAGTTACGGCTACTAAACAAAAAGCTGGCAGTTCAAATTCACCAACCGCCCCTTGGAAACCCTATAGGGCAGTTCTGCTCTGTCCTATAGGGTTGGTATGAATTGGAATAGACTCGACAACAATGGGTTTGTTTTTTTTTTTTTTTTGTATGGCCCTGGAAACAGTATGTGTGCTGTGCGGGCATGTTCCCTCAGATCTGTGGACTTGTCACTCAGCTGGGCAAAGGCTGGAGTAGGTTAGCTCAGAGCTGGGACCTCTAAAGCAGAGGATATGAAGCAGGGGCCCTGTCTGTGGGTTTAAGGTGGCACTGTCCATGTTACATTTACAGGCCACTTCTCCAGGCAGCTTGATATGTAGGCCCTTAGAGGCGGACCTGTGTATCTCACCCTGCAAACCCCTGGACCCACTCCTACAGTTTCTGGCATATCATTCTTCATCTAGCTCCCAGGGTGCTTACCTTGCTTGCCAGGTCATCTGTAATGAGCAATATCACATTTTTTTACCATGTCAAAGATTCTGCTTCTAGGTATGGCTGGCATCTGTCTCTCTCCCAACCTCACACAACCTTCCTACAGAATCAAAGCCTCTTTTCAAGTTTACAGCCCCCGACAGGGTTAGATGACCCAGTAAAGCGAAGTAAGCATGGGTTTACTTGTGTGATCCGTAGTGAACAGTTTCACATGGGTGAAATTGATGTGGTGAAATCCGTGTGAAATTGTTCACTACGGATGACTGGTAAGCAAGGTAAGCACTGTGCTTACCTTGCCTATTCCACCCATTTGCTCAACACTGACCTTGTTATAATGGGAGTGGGCGCCCTTGCTACACTTGCCAAAACTTTATTGGTGGGGAGGAGGAGAAGGCTAAGAGGAAGGCTTGAGTGCTGGGTGAAAGGGCAACAGCCCAGCAGCAGAGGCTAACCTCAGCCGATGAGTCAGAAGGCCTAGTGCACAGGCTCAATGGGCATTTGATGGGCATTCAAAACCCAAGCATGGTTCATGTAGGTGCTGGGGAGAAGCCATCTCTCAGGCAAGGCTCACTGTGGGAATTTCAGGCATTGAGAGACATTCAGGAAGGTAAAAAGGAGCATGGCTTCTGTGGATCTTTCCATTCAAGACTGGTCTAAGCCAGGTGCTGATCAACTGAAGAGCAAGATCCAACACCCCTAGGCTTGAGGGACTAGAAGTAGGCAAGAATCCAGTCAAGGAATTTGAGATTTAGGACTGTCTTCCTGTCTTAGTGCATTATGACAGTGAAGACAACCCCTCTTCATTCTGTAAACTGAGTCAATCTTTTGGGAGGGGTGGGCTTACTGAGAATGAGATACACTTGATTATTCACAGTACATTCCCCACAACTCCAATATTGGAACTAATGACACCAAGAGTTAATTTCCTGTTCCATAGTCAAGGCTAAGTCCCCTGCCTTTGAGGTGGTTGGCTACAGGTGAATCCCATCAGCATTCCCTTTTCAAAGATTCAAGGGCTGGCAGCCCTGCCTCCAATTGCAGTACTGGTGACCAGGCCTCATTTGCTGTCCAAATAACGAAAACCTCAGCTTTCCTCATTTAATGAGCGAATTCACAACAGGCAGGTGTCACATACAATAGGACTATAAAAATAATACAGCTGCATGACACTTTCTAATGCTTTTTTTTTTTTTTTTTTTGGTCTTCATAGCAACCCTGGTATCCCTGTAGCCAAAGAGAGGTAGGGCTGTCAAAGAAAGGCCTTGAGAGCCAGGAACGATATGTCTCATTCCAAACTCTGGTGGTGGCACATTCTGTGGCTTGGGCAAGTCACCCAGTCTGTCTGCTCCTTCTTTCCAAAATGTGAAATTAGCTGAAAAGGGGCTGGGAGAATTCATTGGTTTAGTGGAAAGGTTTGAGCAACTTGGTTCCATCAGCACAATAATGACCTCTTTCTATTTACAAGACTTTGGCTCCTCTCCTTATTTCACTTTTGATAGTCAAGTGGATTTGCAAGTAAATGAGAGCTCTCAACAGAAATCTGTGGAGCATTCTAAAAGCCTCTGGTTTGCATCCTCCGGAGAAAATTGTCAGTGACTCTTTAGAGTGTCACTTAAAGGGGCTTTCAATAGGACTTAAGTCAAGCAAATTTTACACTGGAGTGAGATTATGCTATATTCCTTCTGCAAATTAAGGCAACAGGAAATTTGTTTTTAAATTGTGACCCTTAGCTTTATATGTTCATTTACCTCAAAAGATTGACTCATAGTGCATAAAAAACTATGTGTAATACATTTAAATGCTCACCAAAGGTGTATGGCTAGATCAATGGGTGAATGAAAGGATCATAGTAAAAGTCACCTCTTGGTAAGTTTTACACCTTAGCTCTGGAATTCTCAAGATTTGGGGTTGTGGATCTTCAGGTGTACCTGGTAGTGGCTTCAATACTCTTTTACTCCAGTTGGGTTCAGGTTTTGCTTGGATTGAGATGATTAGCTTCACCATGCTTCACTGCAGCTGTGGGAGGACACTCAAAAGCACTTTCTGTGCCAGCTGAAAATCCTCTGGTATGGTTATAATTTACAGAAACAGAAACTAAGGGTTCAAGATCTTGAGCATTTTAGCGTAGCCTTATTTCTAGGTGGAATAGGTAGCCACCTACGATTTAAAGGAACCCTGGTGACGAAGTGGTTAAGAGCTCAGGCTGCTAACCAAAAGATTGGCAGTTAAAATCCACCAATTGCGCCTTGGAAACCCTATGGAAGTTCTACTTTGTCTTACAGGGTCAGACTCAACTCGATAATAACGTTTTGTGTGTGTGTGTGATTTGAAAGGCATTGGAAATATCCTGCCTCTAAACATCAGTCTTAAACATCAGTCTGCCATTGTGCTTATGATTCTCTAGATGCTCACAGATTGTCTCTTCTGACACAGGGAATCAATGTCATTTGTTAATATCTTAGCAAGATCCATTTATCAGATTAGTTTCTGAGATCTGGATACCATCAGGCCTAGAGAGGAGACCAGTTACACCATAGTGGTCACTATTCCCTGGAGCAGCCCAGACCAGCCACTTCACACCAGAGGCTAGAGATGGTCCAGAGAACTCATGTGGACTCATAGATATCATCTTCTTATTTCACCATGAGTCACCAAGGACACATCCCTCCCTCATATACCCAGACACCCATTCCTGAGAGAAGCAGGAGGAGGGGACAGAACTCTGTGAAGACTGAAGTATTTTTATACAAAAGATAATGAAGAGTTACAGAGGAGGCTATTTAAATTGTAATACCAAACTAAACTTATAGTTGTATCTAACAACCTTGCTACTCAGGGTGTGGACTTCAAATCAGGGCTTTGAATCAGTTCATTTCAGTTTGAACTCTTGCTGAGAATTTGTATTTCTAACGAGTTCCCAGGCGATGCTAATGCTGCTGGTTAGGAACCAGTTCTGAGAACCACTAGTAGAGCCGTGGGTCTCAAAATTATTATACATAACAATCACCTGGGGATCTTGTTATACTATAGATTCTGATTTAGTATATCTGGGGTGGAAAAGCCCTGCTTGAAATCAATCACTTCAACTGACAGCTCGTTTGAAATATAAAATCTCAAGACCCTCTCCAGATCTAAGGAATCACAACTTGCATTTTAACCAGATGCCTAGGTGATTCATATGCACATTCATGTTTGAGGAGTCCTGGTCTAAAGCACAGAATCTTCCCTTTCCTCTTCCCCATTTTCCAGGAAGGATGGCCAGAAATATAACCAATAGCCAGTTACTGTCAAGTTGACTCCAACTCATGGCAATTCCAAGTGTGTCAGAGTAGAACTGTGCTCCATAGGCTTTTCAATGCTGGTTTTGCCAGGCCTTTCTTCTGGGATGCCTCTGGGTAGACTCAAACCTCCAACCTTTCAACTAGCAGCCAAGTACATTAACTGTTTGTACCATCCAGGGACACCAGAGCAGCTGTGGAGCAATACAAAATTTCATTCTATCTCTGCATCTTCATGTTTTGTAAGTAAATTTATGACCATACCACTGTTTAATGAAAACAAAGACCAAGCTGAAGAGAACAGTGGGAGATTGGGGCACCCTTTTGAGTTCACAAGGGGCAAGATAAAACAGAGCTGGCAATTGGGTGTCATTTCACATGTCAATTCTGCTGCCTAGAGTGCTGTATTGAGAAGGATTCTGACCCACATTAAAGGTCAGTGGGAAAGAGGGTCATGCCAGGCTAACCATGGCTGCCAGCAGTGAGAGATGAGAGAGCGCCTGCATATCTTCCCCAAGTTTGCCATCCCCAAGGCGGAGGAAGTTTCACTGGAAAGGTCTGCTTTGGAAAGAATCTTGATCTCCTGTGACAAAAATTGCAACAGGAGAAAGTATAAGTGCTCTCTGGTTCTTAAAGAAGTTTGTCAGTGGATCAAGTGACCATTATCATAAGCCTACCTCACTGGAGGAGATACTTATTTTCTAGGAAGCCTCCCTACTTGGGATTCCACTCGTTTGGCTTATACTCATTAACATGGGGGTGGCTAAGGGAGAGGGCTTTGCTAAAGACAGTATCAGAAAACCAAATTATCAGGGTCACGCTCATCTTGCTTGGGAAAACCTTTCTTTCTTGAATTTTAGAAGTACCTGCTTATACAGGACTTGAGTTTTCTATGAATTTTACTGGCAAAGATTTTTTTTTTTAGCAAATCAAAAATACATTTTCTTGACATTGTATTGTTTAAAAGAAATTCTATTAATTCAGGTTTTTTAAAAAAAAATAATGTTTTTCATTTCCTTTTCTCCCTTCCTTATGGCATTATGGCAAGAGCAGTGGCTTAGAAGTTGAGAAGACATGTGTTCAAACCCTGATCCTCTTGTGTATCAGCTATGTCTATAGGGAAGTTACTATCTCCAAGCCTTGATTTTGTTGATAACTAATATATATTAAGCAGTCAATACATTTTAAGAAATCAATCCTAGCCTCCACTATAAAATCTATTTAGGATGAGTATCAATTTTTGTTAACAGAGCCATTTCTTTCATTTGTGAAATTATCAGGGTATCGGACAGATGCCGGAGGTCAGAGGAGGACAAATCTAAAATCATTACCCTTCAGTCTTGAATAATTTTGCAGTATGGGGGCTCCCTGGAAGCCAGAGACCAAGCCAAAAGATCCCTTGAGGTCCCTTGAGGTCCCTCCCCTTGCTGTCGAGTTGATTCTGACTCATGATGACCCCCTATGTTACAGAGTGGAACTGAACTTCGTAGTATTTTCCTGACTTTAATCTTTACAGAAGCAGATTGCCAGGCTTTTCTTCTGTAGTGCCTCTAGGTGTGTTCGAACTGCCAACCTTACGGCCAGCAGCCAAGTGCAAACTGTGCCACCAAAGGACCTTTACGGTTATATGATGCCCTAAATAAATGTGGTGAGGTAGAAGGATACTAATAGATGCAAAGGATAACAGAAATTTGCCCCTTAGGCTCCCCCTCCCAAATTGCAAAAGCAAAACAAAAAACAAACAAAAGACCCCAGACACTTCAAAGGGCCATGCCTGTGCCACATCCCCAGCCAGGTCACAAAGGGAGATGAGGCTCGCTGATACCCAGGGTCCTGACAGGGCTGCGGTGCTGGTCCCAAAGCCCCAGACAGACTGCTTATTTTCTGATTCCAAGGGACCAATTTCAAATTCACTCACTCACGATTACCTTTGCTGGGGATTTTTAGCAGGCAGGGTCACCACAGTTACAGGAATCCCACCCCGGACAGGCAGGGAGGATTAAGGCAGTGGTCCCAGGCAGACTCACTTCCGGTGGGCAGGTGGCCCGTTCCCCGCCACCAACTGTATTTGGAGGCTGAGAGCAGGGGCAGCTGATGGGAAAGTGGTGATGTTCTCCTGCCGTAGGTGATTGAGGGCATCTAGGCACACTGCCCACCTCCAACACCAGTGGGAGATGACTTCACATCAGTCTACCAGCCTCTGCCCTGTGCTTGAGAACCACACGAGGCGGGAATGGCAAGAGAAAGGGGGTTCATTTTCACAGCCCAGAGCATCCCAGTGCCAAATTCTCCATACCTCCTTGCTTTCTTTGCCCTCAAACGACTTTTGTTCATTTCTCCATCAGCCTACCTAGTGCAGCTGCATTTATAGCCACATATTTTCTTTAAAATTTCTCCAACTGCCTTTGCCAGCTCACTTTCTGAGTTTCTATGCCTTCTCCAAAACGAGTCCCACACCTTCTAGCAGGACCTTCATAACCACTTTCTCCCTGACAACAGAGTAAGGCTCTGGTCACATTCTCTGTCATCTTATTGCCTATGCAGTTATGTGAGGCTTGGGCTCCCTGGCTCGAACCTTGAGGACTCTCAGACTACCCCAGAAATAGAGTAACTCAGTTCTTTGGCTTCTTCCCATAAGACAGTCTCCATTGGGGTTTTATCCATTTCCTCTTATTCTTACTTCTTGCCACAAATGCCTTGGTCAGGATACTTGGCATTAGGAATCCATCATGTGCCAAGTAGGATCTGAGATGTCCCTTTACCTTGAGGGTCATGATGTTCCCCAAGGCATTCCTTGTGACAGACAGTGGCTTCGATTTGCTCATCGTCCAGAGGATTTTCTCCCTTCCAGACACTTTGAAGGCATTATAATCCCTCTTCCTTTCCCTCTCTTGGTTCATTCTTCTTCAGGGAAGGCAGCTGAGAATTCTCTCCTCTTGTGATTTCTAGTCACGTACATAACCCTAAAGCCAACACTGGTTTACTAAAGCTTAAATGTCTGTGCTGCCTGGTGTCCTTCCCTGTCTTCCTGGTTGGACATTACCACAGCAGGAGTCTGGAGCAGCTCCCCGGCTCCCAGCATGTGACCCACACATGCCCTGAAGCATAAGGAGCAATATTAACCTTTGAGGAGATTTTCCAGAGCAAATGAGACAGTCCGTGGAATGTTATTTATGTCTCTTTTCTTCTTCTTTCCTCACTTTGGAAATAGCCACTTGGAATGGGCAGAATAAAACAGAAGTCAAAGAACTGTCTACACTTCCCTCCCAAGCTATAATTAAGATGGAAGCTCATTTGCCTTCCTAAGGATTGGTGTAATCAAGCATATGACAGAACAAGGTCTTGGAACCTTTTTATCAGTTTTGGAACCACAGCTCTTCAATGGCTAAATTTCTCTTCATGTCTCAGATTTCAGAACATGGACTAACATTCCCTGTAGGGACAGGCCATCCCTCAGCTCTCCCAATCCGCTGACCACTGTGCACTGTAACTACATGCAAGGGGTAGGACTGGACACATTCCAGCTCATCGGGGTTTGGAATGGCAGCTCTCATCCCCAGAGAAGGGATTCTCTGTGGAGGCTGAGTTGGCAGTACTTAAGCTTGCCTTGTGGTTGGCACATAGGCCATCAGAAATCATCTGAGTATCAACCTGCCAAGCTGAGGCCATCCTGGGGTGCAGGGATTTATTGCTAACAGAAGAAAGAAAAGAAACATTTCCTTAACTCTGCTTTGCAGGTCACTTTCATGTAAAGTGACTCCATTGTTGGCCCAATCAGTTCAATGTCTAATTCATCATGCCTGTGTTCTTCCCCAGCATTTCAGGCCTGTCTGCTACCAGAAGCAGGTGCCAAATCAGAGTGTGGAATTTCCCCAGCAAGCCCCAGGATGTGTTGTTGCCAAGGCAATGGTGGTAGGGTTGAGGAATAACTAAAAAAATAAATAAATAAATAACTAGAGGACCACAAACCCAGAAGAGGAAGAGGAGGCCACCCTTTTGGCTTGGGCTGACTAAGGTACAGGCTGTCTCTTGAGGAAAGGTTGTGAAGACCCCCTCCCCTCACCCAGTGCCACAGCTGGACAAGGCCAAGGCAGGCCAGGCCAGGCCCCACAGAGTAGCTTGCCAGAACCAGGTTAATCAGACCAAGTGAGGACAACCAAGAGTGGCTGCCTGCTAAGGCCAGAGCAGGCTTTGCCTATTCGGGGTAGCAAAAAGCAGCTGGTTGCTAGGGAAGGGCTAGAGACCTGTGTTCAGTGAACAATATCAGCCCAAGTGAGCAGGGCTAGAAGTGAAGTGAGGTCTGGGGCTAAGTAGGCGCCAGGGAGGAAGCAGAGCTGTGTACCACATAGGGGCAGGCCTGGTATTCAGAATAGCAGGAACAAAACCAGTGGCATCCAAGAAGTTTGGCCAAAGGTCTAAGCCAAATGAGTAGAAATAGAGAAGCAAATCTATACTGGGATCCATCTGATAGAGCATGTTTATCCTCATCCCTGTGATGGGAATGCTATCCATGGCCAACACCAGACATGAAACCAAAGCCACTCACCTGCCTTTACTTGTTCTGGACTCTAAAATCTTCACTGCAATTCTGGGTCTGTGGGCATCTGAGTCAAGGACAGTGGGGATGAGTGCCATGGTGTGAGGTCAGCCACAGGGAATGGTGGCACTGGGGGGAGGGGGAGGGAGGGATAGTTAACAGTTCATTGACCATGGCTTTGTTCTTCTTGAGGTCTTGCTCTCCCTCATCTTGGAGAATTCTATATCTTTATGAAAATAACAAAATGTTTTGTTAGGAATGACTGAGCCTATAATTTGAAATGAGAATCACAGTTTTACATTTTACTCTATACTAATTTAAAACAAAATTATCTATGGAAAATTAAGGCCATGGGTGAGATTCGGTATGAAAGTCCAGGCCTTCATCTCCAAACAAACGATGAACATCCTCAGTGCACCTCATCATTCTGTTCTAATCCAGTTTGATTCATTTACATCTATTACTTCTCTTTCATGTATATCCTTTCTTGATAGGAGTAAGATTTTTCTGGTTTGAGGTCTGAATTAAAATTCCCATTGATTCAAACCATAGATATCATTACACTCCCTATATACCAACATGAAGCATCTGCTAGGCAGCAAAAGCTCAAAGTTTTCCTTTCTAACACTATTAAGTAACTGTAGAAGGGTGTTGTTCTGGTGAATACTCTATTTAAGGAAGTAAAACAAAGCTCTTTCCCCCTACTTTTTAGAAGGATATAGCTATGAATTTCTATGTATGAAGTTTAAAACCTCAGAGCTTGAAGTAGTCATCTGGTAGGAAGAGGAGTAAACTAATATTTAGTGAGTTATTTTTTTAAACAGCATGCTGGTGCTTTCCTGTATATCTCTAAGTCCTCAGAACAACCCAGAAAGGAGTCCTTAGTCCCATTTTTATATATGAGTATTGTAAAGTTCAAGAGTCCCTGGGAGGCACGAACCGAAAGTTTGGAGGTTTGAGTACACCTGGAGGCACCTTGGAAGAAAGGCTTGGAGATCTACTTCTGAAAAATCTGCCACCGAAAACCCTGTGGAGCACGGTTTTACTCTGACACGGATGGGGTTGCCGTGAGTTGGAGTTAAATCACCAGCAACTGGTATTTTTCAGAGAGATTAAATACTGTTACAGAGGTAGTAAGTGATTGTTGTTGCGTGCCATCAAGGAGATTCTTGTCCATAGCAACCCCATGTCACAGAGTGGAATTGCCCCATAGATTTTCCTAGGCTGTAATCTTTAGGGGAGCAGATCATCAGGTCTTCCTCCTACAGAGCTGCTCAGTGGGTTCCATAGAGCTGATGTTTAAACCCATGGTGCTTCTGGATTCTATTATTTTGGTGGTGGTTGTTTTGAATTACTTGTTTTTTCAAGTGGCTTATGCTATAGCTTTGCAACCTGAAACATTAGCTGCATTCGTAATTATGCAAATAAATAAACTGACTAATCAATTTGGAAAATCACTTGATGTTCTCATTTCCCTGTAGTTATTATTGTTTAATATTATATCTATAACTTAAATGTGGGAAACATTCTCACAAAATTTTCAGTTCAGAGGCAGATTATTCCAAAATGTTTATGGTACCCAATAAAAGGCAAAAAAGCCCGTGAGGTACCTCATTGGCTCCTCCATTTCCATTTAGAAGTTTTAGAAGTTCTTAGATATCCATGAGCATCACAATTCTTACCTGGGAACTGGGTTCATTTTTTTTTTTTTTATCTATCATCTCCTTTTTTATTTCACCTATTCATTCTCTTTTATGTGGATATACAGATTTCTTGACTGTGAAATTTCCACTCCATAGAGGAATTATATTTTAAGGTCTGAAGAATTCTGGTGTATCTAATCAAAAGACCTCAAAGGTAGAAGAAAATTTGGGGATAAAGAAATTATTGACGTAAGTCCAGACTGAGATGGAGTCAGAAGAAAGGCCTGGAGATATACTTCCAAAAATCAGCCAATGAAAACCCTATAGGTTGCTACAGCCTGATCCACAGCTGATCGTGAGGATGGAGCAGGACTGGCAGCATTTTGTTCCATGTGCATAGGGTGACCATGAGTTCAAGCAACTCAAAGGCAGATAACAACAAGAAGTCTGAACTTCCAGTGATGTGATCTGTACTAGGAAGGACAAAAAGGGACCCTCAATGTCCAAGCTCGTCCATAGGAAACCTGACTGTTGCTAAGAGAAAGCAGAGAAGCAGCATTTGGGTCTGAAAGCAGAGAAAATCAGAGGAGCTCAGGAAAATATCTTTAGAGAATATAAACACTCGAACAAAAACAACAGAGGACTTGAGGCACAGGTGCTGTTTTTATCACTTAATTCTACTAAGAGTCTAGATTGGAGATGAAAGATAAAGAGCTGGGAGGTCAATGACTGGCTGCCCAGATGGTGTTGATGAGCTGGATTTGGATTTGGGACTCATTGGCTTAAGATGCTAGAGTACTGGTTCTTGGCCAGGGATAGTTCACATTTCACATGAATAGAAAAGAACGTGTCTTGCTAGAGGCTAGCCTGACAGAACCAGAAGACTTTTAACTCAGTATAGTTGGGGAGGGAGAAAAACAGTCAATAAATGTAAGAAATTCATTACCGTGGAAAGTGGCAGGTAGAAATATGGAAAGAACACAGTGAGGAAGGTGAGTCACAGGTAGGAATGGGAAAACAACTTTCAGCCTTCAATATCAGTGCACAGAGTGTGGAGAATTCACAAAGGCAGCTGGAGGTGATAATATAGTATCTGGTCCTCTGTCACGGGGGTCTGGGGAAAATTTAAAGCCAATACATGCCTTAAGTGGGAGATAAAGCAAGACACCAGGAGGTGGAGAGGCAGGAACGGGTTGTGAAATTGATCTCAGAGTGATTCACAATGACTGAATTCAAGAAGTAGGCTGTGATCTTCTCCAGAAGAGGTCAGAGAACTTTCTAAGGCATGTGAGGGTTAGCTGGTGAGTAGAGGGCATTAGAAGGCCTAAGGCTGGGCCATAAATACATTACTGACTGCAATTTCACACATATCAATAATATTAGGCATGGTAGGACTGAAGAATAGAGATTCATTCACTTATTCAAAAAACATGAATTGTATGCCTACTATGTTGGATTATCAAGGATACAGCACTGAAGGAGACAAGAGGTCTTCAATAATGGATCTTTCTAAAAATTGAGAAGAGGGGACAAATATAAATAGGACAACAATTAAATAAAAAATAACATTTTAGATAGTGATCTGTGCTCAAACCAAACCACACTTATTGCCGTCGAATCAATTCCAACTCAGAGCGACCCTGTACGACAGAGTAGAACTACCCCGTAGAGTTTCCAAGGAGTGCCTGGTGGATTTGAACTACCGACCTTTTGGTTAGTAGACTTAGCTCTTAACCACTACACCACCAGGGTCTCCAGTGATGTGATCTGTGCTAGGAAGGACAAAAAGACATAAGACAGACTGACAGTGGAGTGGAGGGAGGTGGCAGTCAACTTTAGATAGAGAGTTGGTCAGGGAAGTCTTCTCTAAGGAGGTAACATTTGAATTGAGTTCTGAGTTATAAGATGGATTCACACATGTGAAGGGATGAGGGCAAAATGATGCAGGCAGAGGGAACAACAAACCCAGTTGCTCTTAGCCAGGGCTCTACCTGGAAAGATTTAAACACGAAGTTAACCAGGGTAGCTGGAGCATGATAAGTGATGGGAAGGCAAAAGACATAAGATTGGAAAAGTAAAAGGGGCCAGATCATGTAGATATTTGAAAGTAGTGATGAGGAATTGAGATTTTTTTTTTCTAAGTGCAATAGGAAGTCATAGGAGGGTTTTAAGCAGATGAGTAACTTGAAAATTTGAATTTAACTTATGTTTCGGAAAGATTATTTTTTTCTCTGTGTTAATGGATTATGCAAATAGGTAAATAGAAACAGGAACACTAGTTTGTAGGTGATTGTGGTGGTCTAAGAGGTTACTGAGAGTGACAAGTGGAACTAGACTGGCAGGAATACAGATGGAGAGAAAAGAGCCAAATTTTGGAGTACTTTTCTTCCATTCGTGCACATGGCTTAGTCTTTCATTTTGTCTAGGTCTCTGCTTAAATGTCACCTTCTTAAAGTGTTCAGCCTATCTAAAATGCATAACCCACCCCTACCTTTAGTCATGCTCTGGTGCCTTACTCCAATTTTTTTTTTTTTTTTTTTTTGGTGCTTATCATCTGATATTATGTTATATATTTACCTATTTATATCTGTGGTCTGTACAATTCACTATAAGCTCTACCAAGTCTGGTATTTTGTTCTGTTTACTTCTATAATCCTAAATACCTAAAATATACCCAATTTACTGTAGAAAGAAGACTACCCAGGCATTTTGAGGACTGCTGGACAGAGTCTAAGTGAATTGATACCTGGGGATCAAAGTATCTTCATGGCCCTCTATTAAGGGGGAGATATAACATTTATAACATTTGCAATAAGTGGAACCCTGGTTCATGTTTGGTCACGATGGATACACTGCACCCAGAGACCCACCCAGGGATGATTTGGAATGGATACACTCGGTAGTTGGCAGAACCCCCACATATATATCTGAGAGTAGGCTCTGAAACTGCCACAAAATAGCATATTCCAGGGAAGTGGCAGATATTAGAACCACTATTAAAGACCTAAAGGATACAGGGATGGTGATTACACTACATCTCCATTTGATTCACCAGTATAGCCTCTATTTAAAAAAAAAAAGAAAACAGATTCTGAAAGATGTCAGTAGACCACTGCACACCCAACAAAGTAGTAGCTGCAATTACAGCTGTTACGCCAAATGTGGTATCTTTGCTAGATCAAATAAAATGGCCTTAGGTACATGTTATGTGGTCATTTATCTGACAAATGCATTCTTTACCATCCTATTAAGAAGAACCAGAAGCAACTTATATTCACATGGGATAGACAACTGTATACACTTACTGCCTTGCTCTAGAGCTATGTTAACTCTCCTAGTCCTTGACGTAATATAGCCTAAGGGACCTGGACAGTTCTGGACCTTCTAGAGAACACCACATTGGTCCGCTAAATCAATGACGTCATGTTAATTAGGCAGGATGAGCAAGAAGTGGTAAGCATTTTGGAAGCTTTGGCAAAACAGATGTAGTACAGAGAGCAGGAGATTAACACTAAGAAGATTCAAGGTCCCACCACATCAGTGAAATTTTCAGGGGTCTAGTGGTCTGGTACATGTTAAGATACTCCCTCCAAAGAAATTACATTTCATACACCCCATTCAAGAAGGAAACACAACTAGTAGTCCTATTCAGTTTCTGAAGGCAGCATATTTCATGCTGGAGAATACTGATGTAATCCATTCAATGAGTGCATCGAAGGCTTCCGTTTCTGAGAGAGGCCCAGAGCAAGAAAGGGCTTTATAGCAGGTTCAGACTGTAGTACAACCCATCCTGCTGTTTAGACAAAATGACACAAAAGATCCCATAATGTTAGAAGTATTGGGGTAAGAAAAAAAGCCAAGTGGCATTTAAGACAAGACCTAGTAGGAGAATCACAACATAGACCCCAAGGGTTCCAGAGCAAGTCCATACCATATATAAGAATTACACAACATTTGAAAACTATACACTTGCGTGCTACTGAACCCTGGCGGAGATGAAATGAGTGAAAATGAGACACCGATTGAATGTGTGGTGAGAACTGCCCTCAAGATCTGGGTCGTGACACTCATTGAGGCATAGGTTCAGGTGGGCCCAGGCACAATCCATTGTAAGATGGAAATAGAACCTCCAGGATAAAGCATAGGCAAGGCCAGAGTGCAAAAATAAGCTTCACAAGCAGGTAGCCCAGGTTCCCATGCCATCCACCACTCTCTCATTAGCCCTTCTCTTTCGGCTCAAACTTATGGCTACATGAGATCCTCTTATAACCAAGTGATGGAGATGAAAAAAGATTGTACCTGATTCAAGGTAATCCAAGGATGGATCAGCTCAATATGTGATGCAAGCCAAAAATGGTTCCTGCTAAACTACTCAGAGGTCATACTAATCCTCCCAATGGGCAAAGCTTCAGGTCATTCAGTTTGTATGGAAAGAAAAGTGGCCTGGGGTAAGAATACATCTGGGATCATGGGCAGTGGCAAATGGCTTAACTGGTTGGTCAAGTGCTTGGAAGGAGAAAGATTGTAAGACTGGGAACAAGGAAATCTGGGAAAGAGGCATGTGGATGGACCTAAAAGAGTGAACACAAAGTGTAAAAATCTTTATATCATATACTACCCACCTCTGAACTCTGTGGTTCTAGAGGTACTGATTCCAGGGGATATGCTCCAAAATAAGGAAGGAGTAAATCAAACAAGAGAAAAATATGTTATCTGAAAAAGAGTGGCTTCAACTTGAAGAAGGGCAAAGGAAAGTCTTAGTGTGATAACTACACAACTGACATTGAGGGCAATCTGTACAGCTTAGAATGGCAGGATAGAGGACTCAGGAGGCAGGTATCCAAACTCAGTAGGGTAGGTTTTATGGATAGTAAAGTGATGGCGCTCCAGGAAAAAATTAAGAAAGTCAATATGGAAATTATGAAAATGAAAATAAAAAATAAATATATAACATAATTTCAGGTAGCAATAAGTGCTATGAAGGAAAAGAGAGTAGGGAGTTAGTGATAGAGGGTGCCCTCCTAGATAAGGTTTTTAAGGAAAGCCTGAGCAAAGATATCTATAAAATGAAAGGGTGAATCATGAAATTAAGAGGGTTGGAGAGGGGGGAACATTCAAGGTAGAGACAACAACAAGCACAAAGAAGCAGCAAGGATATCAGTATGTAATGTCAGGGAGAGAGAGGAGAGGTGGGTGTTGGGTGTTTGAGGAGGGAGGAGATATGTGAAAATGTTGACTAAGAGAGTAAGAAACCAATTCCTAGAGAAATGAAGTAGTAGTGCCCATCTGCGGTTTGCGATCATAAAGTTAGACTACTCAGGGTGGTTCTGTAATATTTTTCCCCCAGCAATTTTCAGACTTAAGGATGTAGACACATTATGAAGTATAATCAGGACCCAAGTTTAAAGGTGAATATGATAGGGAAAAAAAGGAGCAGGAGATTTGAGAGTTTTTGAGTTAATATAATAATAGAATTTAAGCTTACTAGGGAGGAAAGTATACGTTGGGGTTCTATCCTTTCACCATACTTATTCAATCTGTATGTTGAGCACATAATCTGAGAAGCTGGACTGTATGAAGAAGAATGGGAAATCAGGATTGGAGGAAGACTTATTAACAACCTATTGTACGCAGATGACACAACCTTGCTTGTTGAAAGCTAAGAGGATTTAAAGCACTTACTGATGAAGATCAAAGACCACAGCCTTCTGTATGGATTATACCTCAAAATAAAGAAAAGAAAAATCCTCACAACTGGACCAATAAACAACATCATGATAAATGGAGAAAATATTGAAGTTGTCAAGGATTTCGTTTTACTTGGATCCACAACCAATACAAATGGAAGCAGTAGTCAAGAAATCAAATGATGTATTATTGGATTTGGCAAATGTGCTGCAAAAGACCTCTTTAAAGTGTTAAAAAGCAAAGATGTCACTTTAATGACTGAAGTATGCCTTACACAAACCATCATCATTTTGATTGCCTTATATGCATGTGAAAGCTGGGCAATGAATAAGGAAGACCAAAGAATTGATGCATTTGAAATAAGGTGTTGGTGAAGAATATCAGACTGCCAGATGAATGAACAAATCTGTTGTAGAAGTACAGCTAGAATGCTCCTTAGAAGGGAGGATGGCGAGACTTTGTCTTACGTACTTTGAACATGTTGTAAGGAGGGACCAGCCCCTGGAGAAGGGCATCATGCTTGGTAACATAGAGGACCAGTGAAAAAGAGGAAGACCCACAGTGGCTGCAACAATAAGCTCAAACACAGCAATTATTGTGAGGATGGCACAGGACCAGGCAGTGTTTTGTTCTGTTGTACCTAGGGTCGCTATGAGTCAGAACCAACTCAACGGCACCTAACGACAATATCAGCAGAGAGGAAGGCTGGGACATGAAGGGGCATATTATGTTGAAATATTTCTGGGTTAAATAGATTTTAAAAAGAACGAACACTTTAGGAGGGGACTTAGATTAGTTACATATCAAGAAGCTGTACAATTGTGTAGAAATGTATAAACTTGAGGATGAGAACATCAAACAGCAGGGGTGTATTAACCAGGTAGCAAGGTATGCACAGGCTTAATTGTGTTTACTTGCTTTTCACCACATCTTTGAATTTCACCATGTGAAATTGTGCACTACAGATTAGTAAGTAAGCCCGAGTGTACCTTGCTTACTGGGTAAACTTGTCCTTGCCAGACGGGCATTTGGATGGTTTTAAGAACAGAACATATTTCTGACCAGCTGGCAGAGAGGATACTTTCCTGACCCAGATATCAACATAGCCTAGAAGTCTGCTCCAACCAGGAGGACACCTGCAGGGGGTCTCATTTGGCTAAAAGTCGAACATCTGACAAATTCTTGTCTTGCTCTACTGACAGAATCATCAATCAGTATGCAGAGGGAGAGACGGGAGCTTCTACTTTAACCAGGAAGAATGTCTTGGTGAAAGTGGAATTGATGGGAATTTGGAGCAAGAAGTATTTGATTCCCTTAACTGCTCTAAATGAGCTCAGTTGTCCTGGTTCATGAGATCACTAAATCTACTATTTGGTGATTTTTGTGGAAATGTGGACAAATAAATTAATATTAGTAATAGGTAAATCCTTCGACCTCAGGAAAGAAAGCAGAATCTGTGAAGTATCCAAATACCCCAAATGGCTACTAGAGAAAAGAGAATCATATGGAAAAATAAATGGTTCCTGACCTTACCCAAAGGATGTAGATTAGTCAGCCAAAACAGATTTCTGGAGGCAGTTGACAGGAAGCAGGGGTGAAGAGTTAACACAAGGAAGCTATAATCTTCATCCCAAATGACCTCCAAATATTGGTATAGTGAGCTGAACCTACAACGGCATTAAACTTTTTTTTTTTTTTTAAAGGTTACTTTTTATTGTGTACCTATATGGATTAGGGAAGCCCTGGTGGTATAGTGGTTAAGTGCTATGGCTGCTAACCAAGAGGCTGGCAGTTTGAATCTGCCAGGCACTCCTTGGAAACTCTATGGGGCAGTTCTACTCTGTCCTATAGGGTCACTATGAGTCGGAATTGACTCAACGGCAACGGGTTTGGTTTTTTTGGTATATGGATTAGCGTTTGTATACATTATTTCTAATACTTGAAACAACTCTGAAGTTGGAATTCTTGTATTTGTCTTACAGCTGAGGGAACTGAAGTTAGACCAACATCATCAAATTCTCTGAAGTCACATAGAATGCTACAGAGCCAAGACTCAACTCTAGGTCAGTCTCTCTCCAAAGACCATTCCATAATGTCACTGGCATATGTCAGACAGCTCTGCAGCAATAAATAGAAATGATAGTGGTTTTAGCTGACAATAAGCTCATTAAGAGCTAACAGCATGATTTGGTCATTAAAAAGGCTAACATGATCTTAGCTTGCATCAACACAAGTTCAGGATCATGAATGGTTCACTGTGTGCCTCAGACCGTATATATAGTATTATGACCAACTCTGAGTTCAAAGCTTGAAAAAAGATACAGATAGGTCAGATCATATTTGTAAAGGAATGACCAATTTAATAGAAATGCAAAATAATGTTGAAGGCTCATTGAAGGAACAAGTCACTTAGAGAAGGAGATACCTAGAGGGAATATGATATCTAAAAACAGTTGACAGACTTTCTTGTGAAAGAGACGATAGGCTTGTTCTATATCACATCCAAGTGACAGAATAAACACTACATAACTGATAAAAGTCAGGGATCCGAATAAAAAAGGATGGTCTAAAAAATGCATTAATTTTCCCATCCTAGCACGGATATTATGGAGGCATATCAAGCATCAGATGGGTGGTTGTGTTTATGATCCTTCCAACCTTAAGAATGTGTTTATATTCATGCATATAATTTTACAATGCTTAAATGTGATTATAGCAATGATTATAGCATTTTTTTTTTAAAGACTGATGGTTTTCTTCATTTTTTATTGCATTTTCCTCCCACTCATTCCAGCAGCTCTGCAACACTAAGGGCTCAAATCCAAGCTCTGCCACTTAACTGCTTATTTTTGGACAAGTTATTTCTCTATGCCTCAGTTTTCCTATTTGTAAAGTGACAATATTAATACCTAGGTCATATGATTATTATGAGGCTCAATGAGTTAAACGTGTAATGAACTTGGAACTGTGCCTAACATTTAGTAAGCATTAGATATATCTTAACGAAAACCAAACCAAACTCATTGCTGTGAAGTCGATTTCAACTCATAGTGGCCCTAGAAAACAGCAGAAATGCCCCATAGGATTTCCAAGGAGCGGCTGGTGGATTAGAACTGCTGACCTTTTGGTTGGCAGTCATAACTCTTAACCATTGTGGTACCAGGCCTCCAGATATATCTTAGCCTTTACTATTGCCTATCTAAATCCCTTTGTGTTAACTGGTGTAGTATCAATTCTTTACTTGTAATGACTGCACAATATTTGACAGTTTTTCAGTCCCTCTGACGGTATCCACTTTATGTCCAGTTTTTTCCTTCATACAAATATCATTACAGTAAACATCCATGTACTTATGTCTTTTTGTATTGCCATTTTTATTTCTATGAGATAAAAACAAGCATGGGTTACTGGATTGAAGGCTATATGTATTTTCGATCTTAAAAGATGTCACCATTTTGCCTTCTCCAAATAAAGCAGTATGTCTCATGTCCTTTAGCTATATGTGGGAGCACACTTTCCCGACATCCTCATCAGTAATAGGTAGCAGAGCTCTTTTTAACTTTTGTTAGAGAAAAAGATGTTAGTAAAGCAGTATTTAATTATTTTTAAAAATTTGCTTTTCTCTAACTATTACTGAATTTGAGCATCATTTCACGTTGGTTAGTTGTTTGCCAATTTTTCCACTGAGTCATTTGTATTTTTCTTGTCAACTTCTACGAGCTCTTTGTGTAACATATACATTAAGCCCTTGTGTGATTTCTTTTAAAACCACCTTGGCTCTCACCATGGGGCACAGCTGTGTTTACATCACTCTGCACTGTCGTTCCTCTGCCCTGTCATTCCTACCTGAATCTCTCTGCCACTTCTTTCCTGAGTGCCTGGAATGGGGATTGGCTTCTGAGTAAGGAAGGCATTCAACGAGAACACAGTGGGACTCCAGTGCAGAGAAACACGTTAGCCCAGAGTTCATGAGAGAGAAGAAGCAAGGAACAAATCATGGGATGAGCAGGATGAAAGGCTAATCTGCAGAAACCAAAGATTTGGGATCAAAGTCAAGATCACAGACTCATGAGTGTGGAGCCAGAGAGATGAGATCAAAGTGCAGGAAGGCCGAGGTGAAGGGGCAGCAGTGTCGGCCATTTTCGTAAAATACCAACTAACGTTTGACACTTGTTTTTATGGTGGGCCAGTGGGAGTATAACGTTGAGGTGGGTGAATCTGGCTTCAAATGCACAGACAGGGTCAGATAATTTGCCTATTCAAAACTTTCATTGAGGCCTTACTGCCTAAAGAGTAAAGTCCCAGGTACTTCAATTTGATCTTCAAGGTCTTATAAACTCTGCTCCCATTTTTCCTTTCTCACTTTGCACTTTCTAGTCCTTTATTGCTTCTCAAATTCCTTTCATCTTCTGGTTTTTGTCTGGGATGGTCTTCTCCCTCCTCTCCTTCTGTACAAATTCTACTCATTCTTAAAGCCTCTGTTCCTTTGAATGCTGTCCTGACCAATCTAGCCTGAAGTGAACTCTCCCCATTCTCAACTCTCACAATAATGATTATCTGCCCACATGTTTGGGAATTGGTCATTGTCTCCGTTGAAATTCTACTGGAAATAAATCCCTCACAAAGCCAGCTTAAGCAATAAGGAAATTTATTATCTCACATAGACGGAGGCGCTGAGTTAGGGCAGACTCCAAAGTTGATTCAGGGACTCAGTTATGTCACTGGTTTTCTCTACCCTGCCATCCTGTTTGGTTTCTTCATGGCCATAAGATGGCTGCCAAAAACAACTAGGGGTACACTCTCTATTACTTACAGCTAGCAGGAGAAAATGAAAAACTCCTCCCCCATGAAGTGATTATCTGTCTTTCCCTTCAATCTGATTGAACCAACATTGGTCACATGTCTGCCGCTGGGCCAATAACAGTAGTACAGGGGGTGCCAGAGGTTAATTGTTCAATACTAATTACAACCCACATCTTAACTGGTTGAGATGGTCACCTTCCTCTGTATCACCTGGGCTAACTCTGTGCTAGGCACCGAAGCAAACAGTTAACACTCTCAGCTGTTAACCAAAAGGTTAGAAGTTTTAGTCCACCCAGAGGTGCCTCAAAAGAAAGGTTTGGTGATCTACTTCTGGTAGGAATAGGGGAGTGGGGGACTGGGGAGCGTGAAAGCTGCATAGTCATATGTTGTCCTGTGACAAGTATTTATTATCTTGAATTGCTATTTATGCCTTTTATTGCCAATATTTCCACACTTTTTATATCTCTTCCCCCACGGTAGATTGCAAACATTTTGAGAGAAAGCTTATACCTCACATTTTGTAACCTCCAAATGGCTTTCTTGTAGGTGTGTCTGTAAATACTTATTGATTGGATTTGAGTTCTCTGGGATTCATGTTGGAAACCCTGGTGGCGTAGTGGTTAAGTGCTATGGCTGCTAACCAAGAGGTCAGCAGTTCGAATCTGCCAGGCGCTTCTTGTAAACTCTATCGGGCAGTTCTACTCTGTCCTATAGGGTCACTATGAGTCGGAATTGACTTGATGGTAGTGGGTTTGGTTTGGTTTTGGGGATTCATGTGCATTCTCTACTTTGACCTAACGGAGTACAACTGAAATTTCTGTGATTCAGATGATAAATATAAAAATGTAAGGCTTTGGGACTTTGAGCCCAGGAAGCTAGAGGCCAGTTGGGATCATGCTGTGTTTCTCCCCCACCTCTGTCTCAGGAACTACCTGGATACTGGCATCAAACACTGACCAAAGGAGTAAGACCAAGCAGTCTAAAGTTTCTGCAGTGCAATAGATCTCCTTATCCTTGGTACTGCATTTGAGAACACTTCACTATTGAGAACTACAAAGTCTGCCTTAGCTACAAAGCATACATTTTATTACATTCCTCTCAGAAAAGACAGTGATCACAAAAAAATAATAGTATTTAAGGTATTGTATTCATTCATTCATTTAGCAAACTTTTTTTTTCATTTATAAATTCAGATTTTACTTTAAGTAATTTATATATGCACATAGGATACAGGGAAACCCTGGTGGGTAGTGGTTAAGTGCTACGGCTGCTAACCAAAGGGTCTGCAGTTCAAATCTGCCAGGCGCTCCTTGGAAACTCTATTGGGCAGTTCTACTCTGTCCTGTGGGGTCGCTATGAGTCGGAATCAACTCCACGGCACTGGGCTTGGTTTGGTTTGGTATAGGATACAGAGGAATTCTACTCTCCCCAAGACATGTGTGTGTACATGTACATATTTGCTGCTCCCCAGAAGTAATTACTTCCAGCAATTTTAGCTGCTTCTTTTGATATTTCCACCCATGTTTCCAAATAACATGCTGATATTGCTGGTGCTTCATTTTTTTTTCCAAGTTGAGGCATTATTAGCTTCCCACCATGGCAGATAAGCATTTAGCTCTCTTTCACTGCCCCTTCCCCACCTGCCACATATACACACATAGTTCTCTTCCTCCAAATCTTTCAGTATAGTTATAATTTTGGTTAGATTGATGATGAATGTTAAATTATTAAGACTATGTAAATTCTATTCTCAAATGAATCATGTGGCTTGATTGATTTTCCTTCCCTTTTCATTTTTCTTACAATTGTCTTCTTATTCAATTAATTTTCTAGATACACATCCCTATTCCACCTCAACTGTCCCAGTTGTGCACATCTCTTCTCCGTACATTTTAACATGTTAGGTTTTCTCTGAATTTCATCTTCTTGAAGAAATCTCACCTGGAATCTTCTGACCTAGTCATATAAAGTAGTTGCTCATTAGGCCTGTTGCCTTGTTATTGTCTTGGGATCTTGGGATTCTCTTCACTTGTGTCTTATGTGGGTTCTTCTGTTTCCTAGGTGCCATGCCTTTATCTTTCTTGTTTTACTCCCTCGTTGGGTAGTTTTTCTGAGAAAGTATGCATGGGAAGTAAATTTTTTTGAGAGGTTGCGTGTCTGAAAATGTTTTTATTCTCCCTTCATGCTTGACTGGTAGTGTGACTGGTATAGAAACCTAGGTAAGAATTAATTTTCCTCAGAATTTTGAAGGTATTACTCCATTGACTTCTAGCTTCCACTGTTGCTATTGAGAAATCTGATGCCATTTTGATTTTTGTTCCTTTGTGGATGACCTAATTTTTTTGTCTTCTCTCTGAAAGATTATGGGAATTTCTTTTATTCCTATGGTTCTGAAATTTCACATTGCTGTGCCTTGATGTTGGCACTTTTTTTATTCATTGTGCTAGGCTTTTGGTGATCAGTTTGAATTTAGAACCTCCCGTCCAAATTTTCTTGGATTATTTCTTTGATTTTCTCCAATGCTTTCTTTCTGGAATTTCTATCATATGAATGTTGGCTATCCTGGGTTGGTCCTTTAATCGTTTTCTATTTTACAGTTCTTTATTTTATCTAATTTCTGAGAGACTTCTTCAAATTTATCTTCCAATTTTTTTTAATTGTGGGTTTCCTTTCTGCCATTATATTTTTACATTTGAAGAGTCCTACCCCTGTTTTTGTTATCTGAATATTCCTTTTAAGAGCATCCTTTTCTTGTTTCATGAATTCAACGTTTTCGCTATTTATGTGAGGATGATAATGATAGATTTTCCTTTAAAAATAATTTTCTTCTCACTGTAGAGTTTCTGTTGTCTTCAAATTGCTTTTATATTTTATTTTTCTTTGTCTTTAACTCATATTAGATGCTTTCCTTAAGTGTCTGTTGATTCTTTTCTGTCCACTTATGTCTAGGTACTAAAACACTGATTAGAAGTTCTGTGTGCATGGATGAGTTTGTCGACCATAGTTCTCTTTGTAGGATGACTTGCCTCAAGCTATTTCCTTGGGAGGGATCTCCTCCTATTAATAGCAGTATCTTTAGGTCCTTTAAGCTGGTCAGTTTCCCCAATTTGCCACCTGCAAACATATTTTTTGAATACCTATTACCAACTCTGTGCTAGACACCAAAGCAAACAGTTAACACTATCAGCCGTTAACTAAAAGGTTGGAAGTTTTAGTCCACCCAGAGGTGCCTCAAAAGAAAGGTTTGGTGATCTACTTCTGGAAAATCAGCTATTAAAAACCCTATGATTACGGTTCTACTCTAACACACATGGAGTCCCTATGAGTTGGAATCAACTCAATGGCAACTGGTTAACTGGTACTAGACACAGGAAATACAAAGTTAACTAAGAAGCTGTTCCTGTCCTCAGATTGCTCATTAATAAACATGTTATCACTTCTTCAAATTTGATAGTGTTGTTTCTGTGAGGTCACTGTATCAGACCTCAAACCATCAAGTAGAGTAGCTGTTGTAAAACTAAGTGTTTTGCTGTAGACACTTTGCTGGTTTTGGTGATAGTAAAAAGAACTACAATTTTACCCTCTATTTAATGTCTAGCCTAAGGTGATTCACTCAGCTCAGCTTCCACATCACTAAAATGGGTGTTAATACCGCACGCCTACTTCTAGGACAAGCTATAAAACCCGCTACCCATGTGTAAGGCATACTTCTGACAGCCTAAGCTGGAGAATGTTATTAGCTATAGTAAGATTGGGTGAGGTGGTTGTTAAGAGGTTTCTGAATGAGTCAGGCCTCTGGCGCTAAATTTATTAATGAGTCATTTTCCTTGCCCAGCAGACACTGTGGCAGAAAGTGAAAGAGGAAGAAGTCATTCAATGTCTGTTTTTGAAAATGTGTTCTGACCCTCAGTCCACCCGAGCAGATTTCAACTTATTTTAGTAGTTTAGTAGTTTAGACCTGTCATCAAGACATTCTCCTGGTCCCTCCCAGTTTGGGAAAAGCAAGTGGAGTTCTTTCTCCAGAAATTAGGTAACTGGTTTTCATTCCCTCCCAGGGGGTTTCAGATTCTAAACTTCTAGTGGACAAGCATGGCATCTATTACCTTGCTCTGTGCAGACCCTGAAATTCAGATCTGATTATTCCAGCCTTATCTAAAAGTTTCTTGATGACAATTCATTGACCTGACATTTGCTTGCCTGATATGACTTTACAGTTCATACCAACTTCCCATCTGCATAGCTATATCCTGGGTCTCTTGGTAGGAGGTTTCTCACCAAGATCTCAAATTCGTGTTTTCACCTTTTTACTGCAACCTCTTCATCTATTCTCTCTTCCGCTTACACATATGCACTAAAATCCCTCTTCTACCCTTATCCTAGCTTCAATAATTAATCCCTTTCTACCACACCCATCCAGTTGGGCTCCATGGCCAGTTGTTTAAACATTGTCCCCATCATCCTAAATTCCTCTACCCATTCGGGTTTTGCCATATTCATCATTCCAACCCTAAACCCTAGTCTGCACCCACTATGCTCTCTAGCCCTGCCCTTGAAAATTTAAGACTGTAGGATAGACTCAAAATCTTGCAGGAGTGGCTTCCTGCAAATTTACACTATAAATTTCAATTGATCAGCAACAGTAGGGAGATAGAAAAATTCTGTCAGAAAACCTAAAACATTCCTCCCAGCCAGTATTTCCAAATACTCCATCTTCTTCAAATCTCCGATTATACCATCCTTGATTTTTGCAAATTAATTTGCCTTCTTAATTTATAGAAAATATGAACACTGTTGAATAGCTGCTCCACCTTTTCCTCCTCCCCTTCCTCTTCCTGCTTTCTCTATTTTCTCTCTTATTTATACGTGTGTGTACATATGCCATTATCTGTCTATCTGTCTGTCTATCTATCAATCACCTGTCTATCTATCTATCATCTATCTGAATCTCCTTACTGCATCTGTCTTGATTCAGGCCTTGTGATAGACTTGGAAATATGCCCTCAAGATCCCCCTTCAAGGAACGACCTGCTGCCAGTTGTGGGAAGTGTGATCAGCTGTGTCTACAGCGGTCAGCTCATTCAGGGTTGGCCTCAGCTACAGCACTTTGCCTGATGTCACATCCTCCTTGGAGTGGCCCACATCCATGACTGAGGAAGGCAAGTATAAAGTTACGGCTATTTTAGACCACTGCAGGATGACCAATGAGCAAAACTAACTCTTGAGCTTTCACCACGTTCAACTACCTCTGCCTAATACTGCCTCCTCTCCTCTCACAGGTGTTCATTCCTGATTAATATATTACCCCCAAACTTTGTCTGCATCTGTTTCCAGAGAACCCAACCTGGGATCGGTCCCAGAAAATAGGCAATAAATTAGGTTTTCACCTCCTGGCTGACAGAGAGAATACTGTTGCTGGTTAAAACTTTTACCAGTGATAAATTAGGAAGGTGTACTGCACTTAAGAGCAAGTTTCAGAGTCTCCTCTGATATCCATTTTGGTCTTTTCTTTCCTTCCTGTCTTTCACTTTCTTCATGTATAATGTCCTTGATGTCTTCCCATAATTCTTCTGATCTTGATTATTAGTTTTCAGTGCATCAAATTTTTTCTTGAAATGGTCTCTAAATTCAGGTAGGATGTATTCAAGGTCATACTTTAGCCCTCATGGACTTGCTTTGATTTTCTTCTGTTTCATATTGAACTTGCACTTGAGCAATTGATAGTAATTCCACAGTCAGCCCCTGGCTTTGTGTTAACTGATGATATTGAGTTTCTCCATCGTCTCTTTGCACAGATGTAGTCAATTTGATGTCTGTGAGTTCATCCAGAAAGGTCCACATGTTGAAGCTATCAATGATTTCATTCTATATGGATCAAAAATCAACATCCAGGGAAGCGGCAGCCAAGAAATCAAACAACATTGCATTGGGCAAATCTGCTGTTGCTGCAAAAAAAAAAAAAAAAACCCTGAACTTTTAAAAAATGCAGAAATCACTTTGATGCCTAAGGTGTGCCTGACCCAAACCATGGTCTTTCCAATCACTTCATATGCATGTGAAATTTAGATAATGAAAAAAGAAGACAGAAGAACAATTGATGCACTTGAACTGTGCTGTTGGCGGAGAATATTAACTATACTGTAGGCTGCCAGAAGAACAAATGAATCAGTCTTAGAAGAAATACAAAGTTCCTTAGAAGCAAGGATGGTGAGACTTCAACTCTCTTACTTTGGACACATCATTAGAAAAAAAAAAATTGCTAGAAAAGGACTTTATGTTTGGTAAACTAGAGGGGCCAAAACAAAAAAGAGGGAAATCCACAATGAGTTTCATTGACACAATAGTCACAGCAATGAGCTCAAACATACCAACCATCATGAAGAAGGCATAGTACCAGGCAACATTCTGTTCTGATATACATAGGTCTCCATGAGTCAGAGCCAACTAAACGGTAACTATCAATAACAACTGGTGGAAAAGAATGCACTAGTGGGTGTGATACATCGGGCCTGTAAGACAAATGGAAAAAATAGTAACTATAAGGATAATGAACCCAAACCCCACTGCTGTTGAATCAATTCCAACTCATAGTGATCGTATAGGCCAGAGTAGAACTGCCCCATGGGGTTTCCAAGTCTGTAAATCTTTACGGGAGCAGACTGCTACGTCTTTCCCTGTGGAACTGGTGGTGGGTTTGAACCGCCAGTCTTTCCAGTTAGCAGCTGAGCACTTTAACCACTGTGCCACCAGGGCTCCCTAAGGATAATGATATAGGACGGCTATTTCTAAAGTCATTGATTCTCTGGGAAAAGATAGTGAACAGCTGAGTGACATGTAATTGAAAGCAAGTCTGAAAGCTAGAGGTCACGCAAAAGCCTTTATATCCTGCAGTTAGTCGGAAGTAGAGAAAGGACCCAAGACCTAATAGTCTGAGTGACTGAACTTTGAAAATGATTAAACTCCCAGCAGACAGGTCTGCTATGTCAAGATCAGGGCATTAGTTGGAAAACCTGGGACCCTGACACATGGGATGGGGACATCTAGGTGGATTCCTCCAAGATTTTGTCTCCTAGACTCCTCTGAACATTCTGAGCCAACAGTTGTGGCCCTCTCCTCCCTTTTACAATATATGATTCCTCATGAAAGCAGACAATGCCAAGGCCTCTCCCCAGCAAGGCAACATTTACCCCCTTATCACCTGTGTGCTCCTCCTTGCCACTAAGCCTATAAATAAGGTTAAGTTTCAGCATAACTCAGGAGGGAGGTGCTGGACCTAATAAGGGAGGGAAAGGATTATATCCCAAAGGAACATGAACCTTAGTCGGTATGTACTACTAGGATGCAGGGGTGTACACCCAAGACTGGATTGTGAAGGTGCTTGATCAAGAGAGAACATAAAATCATAGAGAGAGGATTTTATTGACTTGGGGCTATTCTCAAGATACAGGGTTTAACACCTGATAGGGATTTCAGGAAATGGTGTGAACTTGTCACTAGGATGGCTCCTAGAAGTATGTATAAAGCAATAGGCCACACTGAGTGAAGTTAAACTGCCAGAACTGCTGTAAAAAATGGTGAGAGAAGGACCTAAAAGACTCAGCAAAGTGGGCATGTTAGAGTGGACATACTATGCACACTTGGAAGAGCCACTTGGTAACTGTGTTCCATGTGAGGGCCAAGGGGACAAATAATTTGTCAAGACCACAAGACATTCACCAGAGAAAGCAACACCTGCATCACTAGAAATTTCAGTTAAGGAGCCTCTGTTAAGGAGCTCTGATGGTGCAATTGTTAAGTGCAAGCTGCTACCCCAAAGGTCAGTGGTTCAGTGGGAGAAAAGATGTGGCAATTGGCTCCCAAATAGATTTAAACCCTCTTCCATCAAGTTGATTTGGACTCATAGTGACATTATAGGACAGTGACCTTATAGGATCTCCTTTATGGAAGTGGACTGCCACATCTTCTGCAGAACAACTGGTGGGTTCGAATTACCAATATTTTGGTTAGCAGCTGAGCACAACGCCACTATGCCACCAGGGCTCCATCATAAAGATTTACAGCCTAGGAAACCCTATGGGAAAATTCTACTCTGCCCTATAGGGTTACTATGAATTGGAATTGACTCAATGGCACACACAACAACCTTCTCTGTAGACCAGGGCTGATGGTAGGAGAAGCTGTTGCAGGACTTGGTTCACTGATAGCAATGGGGGTAGTGTTGGTGTATGCTGTTGAGTTGATTCCGACTCATAGTGACCCTATAGGACAGAGTGGAACTCCCCCATACAGTTTCCTAAGCTGTAAATCTTTATGGGAGCAGATTGCCAGGTCTTTTTTCCTGTGAAGTTGCTGGTGGCTTCAAACCACTGACTTTTGAGTGATTTGATAATTGGTTCAGCAGGGCTCCTTAATGGGGATAATACTCATTGTTGTCAAGTCAGTTTCGACTCATAATGACTGTATAGGACAGAGTAGAACTGCACCATAGGGTTTCCAAGGCTGTAAATCTTTATGAAAGCAGGCTGCCACATCTTTCTTCAGCAGAGCAACTGGTAGGTTCAAACCATCACTGACCTTCTGGTTAGCAGCCACCAGGGCTCCTTAATGGGAATTAAAAAAAGGATGTCTAGTCGAATCTAACTCATAGCGACCCTATGGGACAGAGTAGAACTGCCTCATAAGGTTTCCAAGGAGCAGCTGGTGGAGTCAAACTGCTGACCTTTTGGTTAGCAGTTGAGCACTTAACTACTGAGCTACCAGGGTTCCAGTGGGGATAATAAGACCCTAAAATAATAAAAGAGTCCCTGGGTGGTGCAAATAATTAAGCACTTGACTACTAACCGAGAGGTTGGTGGTTGGAACCCACCTGGAGGCTTCTTGGAAGAAAGGCCTGTTGCTCTGCTTCCAAAAGCTCACAGCCTTGAAAACCCTGTGGGGCACAGTTCTGCTCTGCATCACATGGGGTCACCAAAAGTCAGAACAACTTGACAGCAACTGGTTAAACTAGTAAAGACCACCAGAAGACAGGGGGCTGTTTTATCATAATGATCAGCAAAGTCAGTGAGCCTTGAGTGTGTCTGATCCCTTGAGATTTATGGAAACCATGAATAGAACATCGAATTCCTAGGAGTAAGGTGGATGAACAGCTGATAATGGTATTCAACTTCTATCAGTAGGAAAAAAATCAAAGCTACATTACTAGGAAGCTGAAGGTGGTTGCCCCAATAAAAGCCCAGTCTTCAGATATCAGCAAGTTTTCAGGCCTTCAACACATTGACTGAAGAGGTACCAGGTGGCCAGGAGAAAGGATACACAGAGATGATTCCCCATTCCTTTCCCAAATGGACCGATGACCCTTTTCACAGTGGTGAAAGAAGAGTCTACACCATGTCCCAAGGTAAACCATTCAGGCCAGCAGAGGTAACGCTGAGGGAGAGGGGACTTTAGTATTGACAGTGAGGAGGGGGGTGATGAGAGCCAGCTGAGGCCTTAAGACCTTCATTATTTTTTATCTGGATTATGGTAGCCTCTTAAATGGTTAATATTTTAAGCTCATTATCTCCTAGTCAAACCCTGCCTTACCACCAGAATTATCTACCTAAGACACAAATTTGATAACAGCACTTCTTTGTTTAAAAATCTCCATTGGTTTCCCATCGTCCAGGAGATGAATTTTGTATGTTCTCCTGTGGGTTACAAGGCTCTTTACGATTTGCCTTGTAAATAAATACCTTTCCAGCTTTATCTTCTGCCACTACATCTTTTCTACCAAGCACTCTATACACCAATCCAAATAAACTTCTTTAACATGATAAAATATGATATATTCTTTCAAATTTCAATGGCTTTTGCCTCCACATTATTCTGCCTGAAATGTCCTTAGCCTACTTCTCCACCTGGTAAAATCCTTACTCGACGTCATTTCCTTTTTGTGGAGCTATCTACAATTTTTTGAAGTTTCCAAAGCACTCTGTTCATATTTCTATTATGGCATTTGTAACATTATAATTTCATTACCTGTTTATATGTCTGTTTCTCACATTAGACTGTGAACTCTTTGAAGATTAGGATTATATTGTATTCATTGATGGCTCTCTCTTCCCTCTGTCATTCCAGAGCCCCTATACAAATCAGAGCGAACTGCCTGACAAGTGGTAAATGCTTAATACAAGTTCTGATTAATAACTCTTCAGTATTTACTGGGGATTATTTATCTCTCAACATCTATTCTCTCATCTGTAGTACTGAGTTTTTGGGGAAAATGGTTTCTCTTTTGAAAGCTAACCCATCATTTTTTCACTTATGATTTCCTTCCTTTTTGGTCTTCAGTCTTTTTTTCTCATTTACCTTCCATGTATTACCGTACACGCTGTAAATGCTCAGCAATTATTTACTTAATGAATGACGCTCCCATTGTTCCTCTCCATAAATCTTCCCTATCAATAAAGCTGATCTTTCAACCAAAGCCATGATTAACCTCAACCGCACACTATCACTCATGCTGCTGGGTGCCTGCATATTCAAATCCTGCAAGATCCTGTTTAAGTTCTATAAGCCAGGGTGGATATTAACAGGGCACAGTATGCCCTAAACAGTGATTTGTACCAGAAACAATATCTCAAATGCCACCCTAACATGGGCAATGGGTAGACCCAGGTTGCTAGGAATCAATATTGCCAACAAGAAGGAGTTTTTATTTTCCTATTGTCTGGGAAATGCTCTCTCTGACTTTACCTGTACTGAAGCTGTCTTTCCATATACCCTCACCATATTTTCTCCATTCTTCTTTTGGGCTTAGTCATCTTAGATGATATAATCCTATGTTCTTATCCCCAAACCACTCTATCATCCCCGTAATGACTCCACTACAACCTCACCTCAATTCCACTAAATGAATATTTAAGGTACTGATGACCAAGTATTCCTTGCTATTTACTAGCCATAGCTGTGAGGTAGGGATGCCAATGATCTGTAGTAGTTTTATATAATCCTTTGGTTTAAATAGCAACTTAAACTATCAAACTCATTCAGATTCAATATATATTTATTATCTACCCTCTGTAGATAACACAGAGTCCTCAGTTCAATGTTTTCACATGTGTTATTTAATGATTACAACCACCATGAAAGGTAATATCCCTATTTTAAAAGAAAAAACAAAAACAAACAAAATAACAGGACCTCAGAATGAGTAACGTTCCCTGAAAGTCAAAGAAAGCTGGATTCAAATTCAGACTCTCTAACAGCAGGGTGGAAACCCTGGTGGTGTAGTGGTTAAGTGCTACAGCTGCTAACCAAGAGGTTGGCAGTTCAAATCCACCAGGTGTTCCTTGGAAACTCTATGGGGCAGTTCTACTCTGTCCTATAGGGTTGCTATGAGTCAGAATCAACTCAAGGGCAATGGGTTTGGTTTTTAGAGTGGGACAGTGTCCTTTCTACTTGCTTATGGTGAGCTTGCAGCTTCTGCGTCAGGCTGATGATGTTTGTGGCCACAGAGCTTTGTCTGTCCTACGCATTAGCAATGCCTAGATAAGCACCACGTGCTTTTCCAGCACAGAAGAGGTTCTATTTATTTATTTTACCGGCAACAGTTGCCATTAAGTCAATACTGACTCAGTAACCGCACGTGTATCAGAGTAGAACTGTGCTCCATAGGATTTTCAATGGCTAATATTTTTGAAGTAGATCACCAAGTCTCTCTCCCAGGGCACCTCTGGGTGAACTCGTACCTCCAACCTCTTAGCAGTGAACCCATTAACCATTTTTACCACCCAGGGATTTCGTAAAAGAGATCATTTTTCATACTACGTATTTTCAAAACAGCCATTCAACTCTATATTCAAATAAATGTCAACAAAATTATTTTTTACGTTTCTATCCTATAACCTCAGTCCTATGAGAATGGACTCCTGAAGCACCACGGGTTTCAGATTCCCTCCTGGGAGGGTATCAACAGGAGGGAAAAAAAATGCAAAGCAAACCTTCCAGAAAGTATTTCTCAAGAGCATAAACGTAAGGCAACATGTATACAACACGTGGATGTTATTGTGGCTTTTTCTGCTTTGGAAAATATTTACTTAGTAACCGCTAATCTTTTTACTAAACTTCAGACTTCTTGGTTTAAGATTAGTTGCTTTGTTGTTTTGTAGCTAAGCTTTTGAAAGAAAGTTTTTTTTTTTTCTTTTTGGTTAATTTGTTTTTAATCTTCTGCTCATTATTACCTACAATATGACTATATTATAAACATTACACTATTTAGAGCCTTAAAACCAAATGGATACTTGTACTTCATGCCCTACAAAAATATTAATTTTGCTAGCAATAAGAGAAAAAAATGGAAAAGTTAGATTTTATCAAATGAAAACTTTGTTTTTCAAAGGACACCATTAAAAAATGAAAAGACAAGCCACAGACGGAAAAATTTGCAATGTACATATCTGAGAAAGAAACTTATATCCAGAATATACAAAGACCTATTCAAAACCTCTATTAGGACACAATAAAAAGACAAACAAGACAAATAAAAAGGGACAAAATTTGAACAGAAACTTAAAAAAAGAAGATATATGAATGGCCAATAAGCATATGAAATGGTCATTAGGGAAATGAAAATTAATATCACAGTAATATATCATACCCATTGGAATGACTAAAATTTTAAAAATATTACAAATCTCAAGTGTTGGCGAGGATATAGAACAACTGGAACTCTTGTTGATGGAGGTGTAAAATGGTACAGCAACTTTGAAAAACACTTGCAGATTCTTAAATGCCAGCCATAAAATTACCATGTCGTCGTTAGTTGCCATGGAGTCAATTCCAACTCAAGGCCATCGACCCCGTGTGTGCAGAGTAGAACTGCTCCTCTGTAGGGTTTTCAAGGCTATGACCTTTCTGAAGCAGATTCCCAGGTCTGTTTTCCATGGTGCCTCTGGGTGGGTGGAACCTCCAACCTTTCAGTTAGTAGTAGAGTGCTTAACCATTTGCTCCACCCAGGGACTCCAGGCTTAACATTGAAAAACAAAACAAAGCAAAAACCTGATTCTGACTCATAGCAACCCTACAGAACAGAGTCCACCTGAACTGCCCAATAGGGTTTCCAAGGAGCAGCTGGTAGATTTGAACTGCTGACCTTTTGGTTAGCAGCCTGAGCTCCTAATCGCTGTGCCATGAGGGGTCCAAGCTTACCATACCTTCTAGCAATTTCACCTAAGAGAATTTCACTCTAGAGAAAGAAAACCACATGTTCACAAAAACACTTGTAGATAGCAACCTTATTTGTAATAGCCAAAAACTGGAAACAAAACAAATCACCATCTACAAATAAATGGGTAAAGAAATTTTGGTAAATCCTTACAGTAGAATTCTCAGCAACAGAAAGAAAATTACTAATAAACACATAAAAAAATCGATGACTCTCAAATACATTTCACACATTCTGAGTGAAAGAATTCAGATACACAAGAGTATATACTGAATGATTCAATGATTCCATTTCTATGAAGTGCTATAACAGGCAAAACTAATCTATGGTGATAGAAATCAGATCAGTGACTGCCTGGAGGCAGAGCATGGGGGTACTTAGATTGTCTGAAAAGTGATACAAAGGAATTTTCTTGGGAGATGGAAATATTTTATATACTGACTGAGGAGTTTGTTACATGGATGTATATATTTGTCAAAAGTTATATTGCATGCTTAAATGTATGAATAATATTACATAAAACTTATAACTCAATAAATTTGATTTTTAAGTGAATAGGCAAAAATATTCAATAATATGTTGAGGTACATATATAGGAATTTAATTAGAGATATACATAAAATTTTATGTTCAAGGACGTTGACCACAGTGTTATTTTTAGCAACAATAAAATTGGGAACTACCTAAATGCCAAGCAATGAGGATTGGTGCATTAATACGTGGACTTTGGTGTGATGGGATACATTAGCATTTACAGCTGGATTGCCTGCTTTTGCCCTAACCTGCCCTCCAGTCCCTTGTACACTGCCCCCCACCTGAGTATTTCTGGAAGGTCTTTGAAGGAGCTCATGAACTGGACACAACCACAGTTGGTGTTTGTCCTATCCTTTCTCTCCTGCTCTCCCTCCCCATTGTCAGTGTCCTCTACTCACACTACCATTTGAAGGAACCTCCACCTGCCGTTGCTGGCAAACCTGTCATGAGAGTTGCCAGGTCCATGCTAAGGCTGCACCTCCAAGGCTCTCAAACTTGCTGATCTTCAGAGCATCAGAGCTGTGCTGAGTCCAGAAGTGGCTATAATTCTTCTCTTCCTCAGAGCTTCAAAAACACTCTTGGATTCTGACAGAAGCCACATGCCATTCCATGACACCAACTGTCCTCATCCCTCCCAGGGACTTGTCACCAAATTCTATCGTCATCCTTCAGCTAAAAGCCAAAATCCTTCCTGAAACTCAACCCTATGCAAATAGGTACTTAAAGGAATTCGTAGTCTCCCAACTCTATAAACACCCACTTGGATCCTAGTTTGAAATCAGCCACGTGAATATTGAATATACTATGGACTGCCAAAAGAACAAACAAATCTGTCTTGGAAGAAGTACAGTGAGAATGCTCCTTAGAAGTAAGGGTGGTGAGACTAAGTCTCGTATAGTTAGGACATGTTATCAGGAAGGATTTATCGCTGGAGAAGGACATCATGCTTGGTAAGGTAGAGGGTCAGAAAAAAAGAGGAAGATCCTCAAGGAACTGGATTGACACAGCGGCTGCAACAATGGGCTCAAGCTAACAATGATTGTGAGGATGATGCAGGACCAGGCAGTGTTTTGTTCTGTTGTACATAGGGTAGCTACAAGTCAGAACTGACTTGACAGCACCTAACGACAACAACATATACAAATAAATAACTTGGCAGTTATCATACAAGCATATATCTCTTCAGTGTGTTCATTTGTTTCATTTTGTGTACCAGGCTCTTCTGCATATGCAAAGCTTGTGACTGATCTACATTTCAGGTAGAGCCAGGAGTACTCCCAGCTGTGGAGATGGGTTGATACTATTCTGCTTTCTCTTGCTCCTTGTGCTAAGGGGGCAACTGAGCTTTGAGTCCCACAGTCTATGGCAAAGTATCAGAAAAAACTCAAGTGCCCATGGAGGATCTTGAACTCCTAAGCACCATTTAGGGGAGTGATCCAGGGATGCTGGATCCAGTCCATTGGAAGCACAGACCCTGCATGGAATAGCTGCAGCCATCCACCCAGGCTGGCTCAACCACCTGAGGAGACTCGGTCTTGTTTGGTTACCTGACTATGGCTCCCGTGGATTTAATCTGGCTGACTGAATTATGGATAAAATAGACAAGAGGCCTTAACGGTTGGTCAATCCTTGTCATCAGGGGTTTTCTTATGTTGGTGAGGGTATTCTAGTGCCTTACCATGCAGCTTGGATTTTATATATTAGAGTGAATCAGACGCACCAGAATATTTTTTTCTTTTTTGGTCCAGCTGTTCAGCAATTATGGCTCTGAGTGTGAGAGTCCTAAATGGGCACCTGGATACACTCTTCACAAAGCTTCACAGTAAATTATACAATGTGAGAAAGCTCTACACGTCATTTTCTGGTAGATTCCAAAACAGAAAAGGCAGGCAGGATTATGTAGCCTTTAATGTCACTAATTAGCAAAGTCTTGAGAATGAACCAGCCATTCCAAAAACTTTGTCTGCAAAACCAAGTTCTAGTGGCCTCTTTTAATTATTTGGAAATATTGGATCTCAGGGAAGTGAGTGCCCTCAGCCTTGTGATCTGAGCAAGGTTCAGGAGCTTGCATGGGTTTGGCTGAGTCATTACCGGCTGCATGATCCCTTGCACATCACCTGACCTCCACACGCTTTGGCTGGCCCAGCTGTGGAGATGAGTAAACACCGCCCGGAAGGCCCTAAGGTGCACAGGCAGCCTTCTGCACACAGTTGCCCCAGGCAGCTTCTGGGATACAGGTTAGTTCCACAGAAACAGAGGCCACCAGAGCAGGTTTACCCAGTTGTCAAGAGATGACTAAAGTTACCTTGAAAAAAGAGACCCTTTTATGTTCTGTGAGTAGGAGTACAAATTGGCAAAATCTTTCTGAAGACTTAAAAATATTCATACATTTTGACTGTATGATTTCTCTCAAATTAATTTATTCTTAGAAAATAATCAGAGAAATGCACAAATGTTTTCTGTCAACAATGCTTATCATGGTGTTATCTTCAATAATGAAACCCTGGAAATTTATCTAAATGTCAAACAGTAAAGCGTTATTAAATAAAATATGGTACATCCATATGTTGGAAAACTGTGTAGTCATTTACAAAAATCACTATAGCAGAATAAGTAATGATTTGGGCAAACATTCACAATAGAAGAGTTAAGTAAAAAAGGGTTATAAAACATTGTCAGAATAATCAGATTTATTGAAAACTATATACACTCCTACGCACATACAGACAAAAGGCTGGAAGGATATACACGAAATTGTTAAAAGTGTTTATTCATAGTACTTCCCTGTATGTTCCAAATTTTTCACAATGAACGTGTGTTCTTTTTGCCATAAAAATCAATTGAAAAATTCCCCGAGTCTCTGTTAACTTGGACAGTCCTACATGAGGCCAACCTGAACGCATACCTACGGAGCAAATGAATACAGTGACATGTCTGTGAAATGAGGTTTGAGCAATTTCAACCCTGGAGGCTCTCCGGCCTGGGAACAGAGTGGGATTTTTGTTTGAGGAGGCTGAGCCTGGAAGAATGACTACTCTGTGGGTGGTTTCTTAGATTCTCAGTGCACGTGGCTTCCAGCCCTGACTATTTCCTAAAACCCTGGCTTGCTGACCAAGACTGAAGAATGAGCTTGCCTAAGGAGCCAACTCCCTAACAGATGCCCATGGTTCACTCTGTATCCACTTAATATCTATTAAACAACACCTGATCCTGTTCACCAGGAAGTATGTTCCCAGGAAAAGTTGTCTTTCAAAGTTAAGCAGACATTTCGGGTAAGGGGTCCTCATACCTGGGAATCAGGCAGTTACGTTTTCAGGAATTCAGCCAGCGTGAATGTCCCGAGTCACACAATACCACGGTTCGCTGGATGGTGATCTCACTGTGGTGCATCCAGCATGGGGACAAAAGTTTTTAAATGGCCCGTCTGACTTAGAGAAGAAAGCTGTCTCCTCCATAATCCATACAGCGAAGGAAATAGCTTATGAAGACAATCAAATCAAACCAGCATATCATCTAGAGAGCTTTCAAGATGATATTTTCTAAAACAGCACAGCCATTCTTAATCTCACTTACAAAGCTGAGGGGCAAGAGAGAATCTCCACATTCCTGATAGCTAGCTTTAGGGTATAGTGTGTTATTTGACTTGTGTAGGCCAATGGTGAACACGTGTCTTCCCTGAGCACACTTCTTGTTGAAGATGGCCCAGGGGCATGCCAAGTTAGCAGGGAAGGCAGTCTGAAGAGTATTTTAAAACAGTTACAGGTAAATCTCAGTGTGAAATAAAAGTAATATTGTCTCCATTATGCATGGGAGATATTGAAAAATCAATCAAAATAATAATTTTTTTTTGAGCATCTACTTTGCGTCAGGTATAATTTCAGGCACTGGGGAAACTTTAGCGAACAAAACAGATAAAGTCATTGCTCTCGATAAGTTTACATCCTATTGAGAGGGAAAAATAAACAGGTTTATAATATATTGAATGATAATTGGTATGATGAAAAATAAGGCTGGTTAAGGGGGATAGAAAGGGAGGGAAGAGAAGTTTCCTCTGAGAAGCTGATCTTTGGGAAGAGCTGCAAAAACAGTGAGGAAGTCAGATATATGAACCCTTGCAGAATAAATGTTCAAAGCAGAGAAAAGAGCAAGTTCAAGGCCTTGAGGCAGGAGCATGTTATGATGTGTTAGAGGATCAGCAAAGATGACAGCATAGCTGAAGTTCATGGTATGGTCTTTGGCCTAGTCTCCAAATGAAATGGGAAGATATTGGGGTGTTTTCAGCAGAGGAGTGACATGACCTGACTTATCCGTATGTTGGTGGTGGAAAAAATCATACATGAATGGAAGCAGGGAAACCAAACAGATGCTGTCTTGGTTATCTAGTGCTGCTATAACAAATACCATAAGTGGATGGTTTCAATAAACTGAAGTTCATTCCCTCACAGTCTAGTAGGCTAGAAGCCCAAATTCAGGATGTCACATCCAGGAGAAGGCTTTCTCTTTCCGTCGGCTCTGGAGGAAGCTCCTTGTCATCAATCTTCCCTTGGATTAGGAGTTTCTCTGTGCAGGAACCCCAGGTCTAAGGGACATGCTCTGTTCCCGGTGCTTCTTTCTTGGTGTTTGAGGTCCCCATGTCTCTCTGCTTGCTTCTGTGTTTTATATCTCAAAAGAGATTCTCTTAAGACACTAATCCTGTAGATCTCATCAATATAACTGCTGCTAATCCATCTCATTAACATCATAGTGATAGAATTTACAATGCGTAGGGAAATCACATCTGATGACAAAATGGTAGAAAATCACACAATACTGGGAATCATGACCTGCTCAAGATGACAGATATTTTGGGGGGACACAGTTCAATCCATGACATATGATATTGCCATAATCAAGGTGATCGTCGCTTGGACCTGGCTTGAAGCAATGAAGATGTAAGAAGTAGAGCAATTCAAAAAAGGAAGATGTTACAGGATTGACTGATATATCACGTGTGGGATGTAAATGGAAAAGATGAGAAAATAACTTCAAGGTCATTGGCCTGAGCAACTGGAAGAAGGAAGTTATTTTCTGAGATGAGTAAGAACACGGGTAGGGAGGAATTTGTTAAGCTTTGGGGATATTAAGATTGAGTGGCCTATTTTTCACCCAAGTAGAGATATGAAAAATGAGTTGGAGTCCAGGGATTCCAGGGGACAAGTTTGAGCAGGAGATTCTGATTTGGGAGTCATTGGCTAGAATGAGATTGAATGAAGTCATCTAGGGAATACAGAAAAAGTTTAGAAGAGTTCCAGGGACTAAACCCTGGGGCACTCCAATGAGGAAGAGACAGAGTGGCCAGTGGGGCAAAAAAAAAAAAAACAAGAAAGAGTGGTATTTTAAGAACAAGGGATTCAAGAATGGTTAAATGCTGCTGGAAATTGAGTCCCATGATAGTGGGACTTGATCATTAGATTAGGCAAGATGGAGGTCACTGGTGATTTTGATGAATGATTTCAGTTGAATAGCGGAGATAAAAATCTGACTGTGCGGATCAAAGAGCAATTGTGTGATTCTTTTTAGGAGTTTTGATGTAAATAGGAGAAAAAGAAATGGGGTCAAAACTGGAAAAGGATGTAGGATCAAGGATTTTTTTAGGGGAAGCTAGTACAGCAATTGCAGTAACCCATTTAACTTCACGTTAATTCTATGTGGTAGGTACTATTCCTATGTTCTTCTCACAGATGAGGAAAATGAGGCACAGGATGGTCTAGGAACTTGTCCAACTAAGGTCACACAGTGAGTAAGCAGCAGAACCAGGATGTAAGTCTGAGCATTCTGGCTCCAGGGTCTGTCTTTTCAACCACTGTGCTGTACTTTTGTAACTTTAGATTTCAGCCCATTCGCATTTATTGATTATCTTGCATCTAGCAGTCACTAAACGAGGCTGAATAGTAAGAAGGGAAAAGAGTGAAATGCCATTCTTCTGCCTTTCAGTTTACCACACCCTCAGAAACATCATGCTTTGCCCTCATAAGCGAGCTAGAGAGAAATGCTGCTGCTGCAGTTTGAGTGAGACTCATGAAGTCTGGGTCATCCTTAATACCTACGGCTCCCAAAATACGTCTCACCTTCAGAAACACTACGAGGTCAGTGTTGTAGCATATGGGAAATAAAATTCATCCCTTAGGTCATTCTTAAATCAAGAATTTAATTAATCTTCTCATAAACTTCTCCTGCACTTATTTTGGTCCCACATGAGAGATTTCTGAGAAAACAGCTCCGCTTTTCCAAACCAAAATATATGCAGCTTGGCTTCCCTCAGACCCCGTCTACCGCAGCTAAATAAATCACTTGTTGCTAAACAGAGCAATTTATTCCCCTGGCATCCATATGGCCCTCGTGGTTTATTTTAAAATATATCAACTAACTTGCCACAACTGCCATTGCTTTTAATGTGCCTGACACATCCAATTTCAATAGCTCACTGAAAATGTCACATAAGAAAATAGTGGGCAGCCAGAGAAGGTGAGGAGAGCTGGTGTATAGACACACCCTTGTCAAGTCAGCAATAAAAAAGCTTGTTCAGGTGTGATTCAGGAAAGGGTCTTCTCTGTCAGCAGCTTGGGACTTAACACTATTACATGGACATATCTCTTTTTATGTATTTCTGTTCAAAACATTATTTCTCCTAGTTATTATTTTAGCCAATGGAATCTACCTACTCTCCCGAGCTAATTCTCATAAAGTAACACCAGTCTGACCAGTGTCTTTTATTTTTCATTTCCATGAAAATATTTACTCATGAGTATACTCATGTTATTTAACAATGTAAAGCATTCTGGCATGTTAAATGTGTGACACTCATTTATTCATTCCTCAAGTAGTGATTCAGTGCTATTATATACTTGGCATTGTACTAGGCATCAGGATCACAGGATTAATAAGACCGGTTCCAATCTTAAGGGGCTTGCAGTCTCATTAGGCTGAGCTCTCTCTAAAGACAAAGATAGAAGCAAATTGTTGTGTTCTGGCTCCATTACTAACTAGCGGTATGGTAACAAAGGCAACTGACTTAAACTCAGATTTCTCGTCTTTATAAAAAGAAAGGTATTAAATATTACCTACCTTCAGGTGACAGTACACAACACTGGGGAAGCCAGCACAACCTGTACAAGGCAAGGTCATGGTAGCTCAATAGACACATCCAGACTCCTTGAGGGACTGAATTGCTGGGCTGAGGGCTGTGGAACATCTAGCTCAAATGACATAACATAGTTGATAAAGAAAATGTTCTACATTTTACTTTGGTGAGTAGTGTCTAGGGTCTTAAAAGTCCGTGAGCGACCATCTAGGATACTCCACTGGTCTCACCCCTTTGGGAATGAGGAAGAATGAAGACAACTAAAGACACAAGGGAAAGGTTAGTCCAAATAACTAATGGACCACATTTACCATGGCCTCCATTAGACTGAGTCTAGTACAACAGGATGGTGCCCGGCTACCACCACTGACTGCTCTGACAGGGATCACAATGAAGGGCCCCAGACGGAGCTGGAGAAAAACGTAGAACAAAATTCTAACTCAAAAAAAAAAAAAAAAAAAAAAGACCAGGCTTGCGGGCCTGACAGAGACTGGAGAAACCCTGAGAGTATGGCCCCCAGACACCCTTTCAGCTCAGTAATGAGATTATTCCTGAGGTTTACCCTTCAGCCAAAGATCGAACAGACCCATGGAACAAAACAAGACTAAACGGGCGCACCAGCCCTGGGGCAGGGACTAGAAGCCAGGAGGGAACAGGAAAGCTGGTAATAGGGAACTCAGGGCCGAGAAGGGAGAATGTTGACATGTCGTGGGGTTGTTAACCAATGTCATACGACAATGTGTGTACTGTTTGATGAAAAACTGGTTTGTTCTGTAAACCTTCATCTAAAGTTCAATAAATAAATAGAAAGAAAGGCTTTCTCCTATAGAAAAATACTTCAGTGAAAATGCCTGGAAAAAAAAAATTACCTACCTTCAGAGTCATTCCACAACTCATCTGGTCTTTGGTCATTAGTGTTCAATGCATCAAATCTGTTCTTGAGATGGTCTCTAAATTCAGGTGGGATATACTCAAGGTTGTACTTTGGCTCTCATGGACTTGTTCTAATTTTCTTCAGTTTCAGCTTGAACTTGCCTACGAGCAATTGATGGCCTGTTCCGCAATTGGCCCCTGACCTTGTTCTGACAGATAATATTGAGCTTTTCCATTGTTTCTTCCCACAGATGTAGTCAATTTGATTCTTGTGTATTCCATCTGGTGACATCCACATGTATACTCACCGTTTATGCTGGTGAAAAAAGGTATTTGCAATGAAGAAGTCATAGGTCTTGCAAGATTCTATCACGTGCTCTCCGGCATTTTTCCTACCAGCAAGGCCATGTTTTTCAACTACTGATACTTCTTTGCTTCCTACTTCCACATCCCAATTTCCAGTAATTATCAATGTATCCTGATTGCACGTTCGATCAATTTCAGCCTACAGAAGTTGGTAAAAATCTTCAATTTCTTCATCTTTGGCTTTAGTGGTTGGTGCATAAATTTAAATAATAGTCCTATTAACTGGTCTTCCTTATAGGCATAGGGATATTATCCTATCACTGACAACATTGTACTTCAGGATAGATCTTGAAATGTTCTTTTTGATGCTGAATTCATCACCATTCCTCTTCAAGTTGTCACTCCCAGCATAGTAGACCATATGATTGTCCCATTCAAAATGGCCAATACCAGTCCATTTCAGCTCACTAATGCCTAGGATATCAATGTTTATGTGTCCCATTTCATTTTCAACTTCTAATTTTCCTTGATTCATACTTTGTACATTCCATGTTCTGATTGTTAATGGATGTTTGCAGCTGTTACTTCTCATTTTGAGTTGTGCCACATCAGCAAATGAAGGCCCTGGAAGCTTGACCCCATCCACGTCATTAAGGTAGACTCTACTTTGAGAAGGCAGCTCTTCCCCAGTCATCTTTTGAGTGCCTTCTAACCTGAGGGCTCATCTTCTGGCACTATATCAAACACTATTCTGCAGCTATTCATAAGGTTTTCACTGGCTAAATCTTTTCAGAAGTAGGCTGCTGGGTCCTGCTTCCTAGTCTGTCTTAGTCTGGAAGCTCAGCTGAAACCTGTTATTTGAATGACCAAAGACCAGACAAGTTGTTGAATGACATTAAGGACATCATACATGGAGAAAGCAAGAGGTCATTAAAAAGATAGGAAAGAAAGAAAAGTCCAAAATGGGTGTCAGAAGAGACTCTGAAACTTGCTTTTGAACATTGAGCAGCGAAAGCGAAAGGAAGAAATGATGAAGTAAAAGAACTGAACAAAAGATTTCAAAGAGCAGCTCGAGAAGACAAAGGAAAGTATTATGATGACATGTGCAGAGAACTGGACATGGAAAGCCAAAAGGGAAGAACATGCTCTGCGTTTCTCAAGCTGAAAGAACTGAAGAAAAAATTCAAGCCTCGAGTTGCAATATTGAAGGACTTTATCGGGAAAATATTAAATGACTCAGGAAGCACCAAAAGAAGATGGAAGGAATACACAGAGCCACCATAACAAAAAGAATTGGTCGACGTTCAACCATTTCAGGAGTAGGAAAAAATGGTACTAAAGGAAGAAGCCCATGCTACACTAAAGGCATTGGCAAGAAACAAAAACAAAGCAAAAAACCAAACGTGTTGCTGTGGAGTTGATGCCGACTCATAGTGACCCTATAGGACAGAGTAGAACTGCCCCATAGAGCTTCCAAGGAGCAGTTGGTGGATTTGAACTGCCGACCTTTTGGTTAGCAGCTATAGCTCTTAACCACTATGCCAGCAGGGTTTCTGGTGAGAAACAAGGCTCCAAACATCCAACTGAGATGTTTCAACAAACAGAAGCAGTGCTGGAAGCATTTGCTTGTCTATGCCAAGAAATTTAGAAGAGAGCTACCTGGCCAAACAACTGGAAGAGATCTATATTTCTGCCTATTCCCTAGAAGGGTGATCCCACCAAATGCAGAAATTATTGAACAATACAATTAATATCATATGCAAGTAAAATTTTGCTGAAGATTATCCAAAAGCGGCTGCAGCAGTGTATCGACAGGGAACTGCCAGATATTCCAGCTGGATTCAGAAGAGGATGTGCAACCAGGGATATCATTGCTGATGTTAGATGGATCCTGCCTTAAAACAGAGAATACCAGAAAGATGTTTACCTGTGTTTTATTGACTATGCAAATGCATTCGACTGTGTGGATCATAGCAAATTATGGACAACATTGTAAAGAATGGAATTCCAGAACGTTTAATTGTGCTCATGAGGAACGTTTACATAGATCAAGAGGCAGTCGTTCGAACAGAACAAGGGGATACTGCATGGTTTGAAGTCAGGAAAGGTGTGTGTCAGAGTTGTATCCTTTCACTGTAACTGCTCAATCTGTATGCTGAGCAAATAATCCAAGAAACTGGACTATATGAAGAAAAACTGGGCATCAGTGTTGGAGGAAGATTTATTAACAACCTGCATTATGCAGATGACACAACCCTGCTTGCCGAAAGTGAAGAGGACTTGAAGCACTTACTGATGAAGATCAAAGACCACAGCCTTCAGTATGGATTGCACCTCAACATAAAGAAAACAAAAATCCTCATGACTGGACCAATAAGCAACATTATGATAAATGGGGAAAAGACTGAAATTGTCAAGGATTTCGTTTTACTTGGATCTCCAATCACCATCCGTGGAAGCAGCAGTCAAGAAATCAAAAGATGTATTGCATTGGGCAAATCTGCTGCAAAAGACCTCTTCAAAGTATTGAAAAGCTAAGCTGTCACCTTGAAGACTAAGGCATGTCTGACCCAAGCCATGGTGTCTTCAGTTGCCTCCTATGCGTGTGAAAGCTCGATGATGAATAAAGAAGACTGAAGAGGAATTGATGCCTTTAAAGTGTGGTGTTAGAGAAGAATATTGAATACACCATGGCCTGTCAAAGGAATGAACAAATCTGTCTAGGAGGAAGTACAACCAGAATGTTCCTTAGAAGCAAGGATGGCGAGACTACATCTCACATGCTTTGAACATGTTGTCAGCAGGGAACAGTCCCTGGAGAAGGACATCATGCTTGGTAAATTAGAGGGTCAGTGAAAAAGAGGAAGATTCTCAATGAGATGGATTGACACAGTGGCTGCAATGATGGGCTTACGCAAAACAATTGTGAGGATGGCACAGGACTGGGCAGTGTTTTGTTCTGTTGTGCATAGAGTCGCTACGAGTTGGAACCAACTCAACGGCACCTAACAACAACCTTCGGAGTAGCTGACAGGATTAAAAGCAACAACCTATGTCAAAGCACTGTAAAATAATAGAAATATTGGTTATTCACAACTGAATTCAAAGTACACAGCAGATCTTGTACAATGTTCAGGAAGCTGATTCAACTGGCTAATATATTCTGTTCCTTACTAATGCCTTTATAGTGAAGCTTTCTGCATTGAGGTGTAAAGAGATTACAACCATGATAGTATTTTGCCTCAGCAAATAGAGTCTACTATATTCATGCGGTTCAATATAGATAGTTAAAACTCAACAGGTCCCAAACATACCCACTTTTCTGTATTTTCCCTCCCTAGTAATGGACATCTACCGACTCCCCCATATTAGAAACATTAAGATCATCCTTAACAACTCTCCCTCCCTCATCTATTCCCTAAAAGCCTGGACCACTGCCTCATCCATATCTTTTGGGTCTGTCCATGCCCCTCTATCAGATTATCACCACTTTGGTTCAGGCCTTATGTTCTTTTGGGTGAATCTTTGCAACAAACCTCCTAACTGAACTGACCTTCCTGCCGCTAGGTGCTTCTTCTTCAACCCATCACTCTTCCGCCAGTTACAGAGTCCTAAAATTTAATATGATTGTGTTCTTCTTCTTGTACAAAAATTTCTGATGATTCTTCATGGCTCCTTAGTATAACCTGGAACAGTTTCATAGCCTGACTCTTTCTCTACCTCTATGACACACTTGAACCACATTCAGCTCTGGCCATTTCATGAACACCATTCATTTTTTCTGCTCTGTCTCAGTGTTTGCCTTCACTCTTCCTTTGACTTCTAATGCCACATCTCCTCAACCACTTCTAAATTCCCATTCAAATATTCAAATGTCATCTGCTTGATCTTTCTCAGTACTTTGAACATGGTGCCTTTCTCTTTTGAGCTCCCATGGCACCTCTTACTTTACTTTGACCGTAGTATTTACTCATTGTATTGAGATAAAGTTTTGGTCTGTCTTACCCCTGAAATATGAGCCACTCAAGAGCAGTGGTTATGCTTTATTTATCTTTATGTCTCCAGTGCCTTTCTCAGCTCCTGAACAGTAGCTGAACCTTAAAGATGTTTGATGAATAAAAGTACAAAGAGGCAGAGCTGATCTTTATTACCTTTCTTCCCTCAGGCATTCATCCTGAATGTTCATGTCCTGAGAGCTGCCTAGCTCCCCTCCTCCTGCTATGTTTCCTTAACCATTGAATACACTACTATATTCCCACCCATCCTGGTGCATTACTCATCCTATGTCTTCAATTTTCTTTCAAAGCACAGAATAAAATGTGGGCTAAGAGTATGGATTCTAGAATCAGATTGCCTGGGTTCAGATCCCCACTCCATCACTTACCAGCTGTGAGACTTTTGGCAAATTGCTTTACTTCTTTGTGCCTTAATTTTACTCATCGTTAAACTAAAGATATTTATAGTATTTTATACTGTCATGGATTGAAATGTTTCCCCCAAAAATGTATGTATCAACTTGGTTAGGTTGTCCTCCATTTTGTGATTGTAATTTTTTGTTAAAGAGGATTAGGGTGGGATTGTAACACCCTTACCAGGTCACATCCCTGATCCAATGTAAAGGGAGTTTCCCTGGGGTGTGGCCTGCACCACCTTTTATCTCTCAAAAGATATAAAGAAAGGGAAGCAAGCAGAGAGTTGGGGACCTCATACCACCAAGAAAACAGTGCTGGGAGCAGAGTGTGTCCTTTGGACCTGAGGTTCCTATACCGAGGTGCTCCCAGACCAAGAGGAGAGCGATGTACCACAAGAACCTTCCTCCAGACTCAACAGAGTGAGAAAGCCTTCCCCTGGAGTTGGCCCCCTGAATTCGGACTTCTAGACTACTGGACTGTGAGAGAATAAACTTCTCCTTGTTATAGCCATCCACCTGTGGTATTTCTGTTATAGCAGGGCTAGATAACTAAGACATATACATAAGGTCATATGAGGATTAAATGGGTTAAAAACACATATGGTACTTAGAAAACAGTCCAGGTTACCATTACTGCACACTCAGAGAATGTTAGCTGTTTCTATTACTAGCTCAAAAGCGAATCATCCATCTGTGAACCCTTCTCCTCTCTCCTCCAAGTTCCTTCCTCTGGGTTCCATAGCTTACTGCTCTTATCACACTTACCACTTGGCTTCATAATTATCCATGTATCTGCATCTCTTAGTAGCTATTAAGTTCTCTTAAGACCCATCTCATGTTTTTTTTTTTTTTTAATTTTTATTAAGCTTCAAGTGAACATTTACCATTCCAATCAGTCTGTCACATGTAGGTTTACATACATCTTACTCCCTTCTCCCACTTGCTCTCCCCCTATTGAGTCAGCCCTTACAGTCTCTCGTTTCGTGCCAATTTTGCCATCTTCCCTCTCTCTCTATCTTCCCATCCCCCCCGCCAGTCAAGAGTTGCCAACACACTCTCAAGTGTCCACCTGATTTAATTAGCTCACTCTTCATCAGCATCTCTCTCCCCCCCACTGACCAGTCCTTTTCATGCCTGATGATTTGTCTTCGGGGATGGTTCCTGTCCTGTGCCATCAGAAGTTCTGGGGAGCATTGTCTCTGGGATTCCTCTAGTCGCAATCATACCATTAGGTGTGGTCTTTTAATGAGAATTTGGGGTCTGTATCCCATTGGTCTCCTGCTCCCTCAGGAGTTGTCTGTTGTGCTCCCTGACAGGGCAGACATTGATTGTGGCCGGGCACCAACTAGTTCTTCTGGTCTCAGGATAATGTAGGTCTCTGGTTCATGTGGCCCTTTCTGTCTCTTGGGTTCTTAGTTGTCGTGTGACCTTGGTGTTCTTCCTTTGCCTTTGCTCCAGGTGGGTTGAGACCAATTAATGTATTTTAGATGGCCGCTTGTTGGCATTTAGGACCCCAGGCGCCACAATTCAAAGTGGGATGCAGAGTGTTTTCATAATAGAATTGTTTTGCCCATTGACTTAGAAGTCCCCTCAAACCAAGTTCCCCAGACCCCAGCCCCTGCTCATGTTTTTTTTATTTTGATTTCCTCATTCCCTGTTTACCACTCTCCATTTAGTATATAGTATTAGGCACAAAGTTGACACTCAATAAATTTAATTTATTTAGGGGTACATCATTGACCATTAGCCAAGATGACGACCTCATGGAAAAATGATAGAATGCCATGGTCATTTTTCTCTTCCCGACAGTGTTTTTACAAGGTGTCTTCCAAAATCGGTTGCTGACTTTGTCCCCCATCCTCTGTATGCAGCACAATTATTTTTAATTTAAAGATGTGACTAATTGGTAACGGATAGTTCAAATAAGATAGGAGAGAGTGGGAATGTGATCAGCCATGGTCTTCACAGAATCTACCATTACACTTTTTTCAGTGGGTGCCTGTATAACTCATTCACTGAGCCAGCCTAGGGTCTTCAAAGGTGACACTAGATTAATAAGACTGCACAGGCACAAACAAAATCAGTTTCAATGTTTTAAAATATAGTACATATATTATTTGTATGTGTTTATGTATGTGTCCATATGCAGTAATGTAGTATTATCTTAAGCCATGACAAGGGCCACACTACAATATATCTTGAATCAATAGAAAAATGTTGGAATTGCTGTGTAACAAGGTCATATTGGCTTATGTTCTACATCTTGGAACCAGATTTTGAATGATAGTTACATGATTCTCATTTAAAATATCCTGGGATTGTACTGTCTGTAGTTTTTCCTGTAGTCATATTTTTTGTTAGCTGCCATGAAGTTGATCTCCAACGCATGGTGACCCCCAACTCATGGTGATCTCATGGACAATGGAACCAACACTGCCTGGTCTTGCATCATGCCAATGATCAGGTTGCAGTTTGGACCATTGTGAACCATAGGGTTTTCATTGGCTGATTTTCAAAATCAGATACTAGGCCTTTCTTCCTAATCTATCTTAGTCTGGAACCTCCACTAAAACCTGGTCAGCACCATAGCAACACGAAAACCTCCAATGACAGATTGCACATGGGGTGCATTGGCCAGGAATTGAAACCAGGTCTTCTGCATGGGAGGCCAGAATTTGACCAACGAACCACCGATGTCTCCTGTAACCATATTTCCTGTTAACCTATTGCCATTGAGTCGATTCTGACTCATAGCAACCCTATAGGACAGAGTAGAACTGCCCCATAGAGTTTCCAAGGAGTAGCTGGTGGATTTGAACTGCCGACCTTTTGGTTAGCAGCCATAGCACTTAACCACCATGCCACCAAGGTTTCCGTAACCATTTTTAGAGGGATATTAAAAAACCCAGATGCAGAGGAGGCTCTGCTGCTGTCTCTGCCTTTAGTTCAATATTCAGTGGTAATCTACTTAGTGAAGGCTGACTTGAGAGCTTGGCAGGAACTTGGTTCCTCAGGGCATCTCATGCTATTCTGAGGCTATTCTGTGCTACCTTTCCAGCTTCACTCCTCCAGAATTACTGGAAGAGGGAGAATATAGAGCTCCTTTTAGCAGATCATTTGCTTCACTCCAATTTGCACCTCTTGCTTGAGGCAGGATGATATGTATGGCTGGTAGCCTAAATGGCAATGCCCAGCAAGCAATCCTTGCAGAAGTAGAGGCTGCTTTCCTTCTACACTGATTCTAATTCTCCTAAATTAGAGTCAGATGTAGCATACTACTGCAGAATTTTTTATTCAATGTAGGTGGAGGACCTCCATGCCCAGTTAGCATTACCCCTGGTAATCTTTCTATCCAGACTCACATTGTTCCTTCACTGACCAAGCATGCCAAGATGCATCATGCTTCTATCCTGCCTTGTTCTACTTTCTGTTCTTTATATACAGGAAGCTTATTATTCCAGAGGTGGAATGAGAGGGTCTGATGGGAATGGAATGGTAAAGGGGACGTTTGATGCTGGAACTGACTGACTCAGAACATAGTTCTCATGTAAAACAGGCATGACCACCTGTTTTCACAGAAGTGTGGGCCATGTCTTAGAGTTAAACAAATTGTGGGGGCTGAGTCAAATTCTCTTAGTTTCTTACTCTAGGCTGTCCACAAACTATTCTGAGAATAAGACATGCAATGTGTGACCCAAGATATAATTTGAGATATTCCTTAATAAAATTTTCTTAGTTTTAGTTACAGTATTAAGTTAGTTTATGTATTAGTGTGGTTTTTTTTTTGAATTATATTATTAGGTATGGTATTATACTAGATTTTATCTATTTATGAATGTAAGCTTAGGAGAAAATATATCAGACTCTGATAGTCTACTAGCATATTTTACAGGAAGTTCCACACCTTGTTTTTGAAACTCTCTCTTCCCTTTGGAAACCGTGGTGGCATAGTGGTTAAGAGCTACGGCTGCTAACCAAAAGGTCAGCAGTTGGAATCCACCAGGCGCTCCTTGGAAACCATATGGGGCAGTTCATAGGGTAGCTATGAGTCGGAATTGAGTTGACGGCAAGGAGTTTTTTCTGGCTTTTCCCTTTACTTCTGAAATATTTCTTTTTCTTTCTTATACTAACTCCTATTTTTCTTTCTTATTCTCCTTTTTGGATTTCTCTTGCTTGATCTTCTTTGGGACTCTGCCCTTCCTTGACCTTCTTCTCTTCTTAATGTCTACTCTGCCTTTTAGTATACAGGTGTTCCTTTGGCCTCTTTTCCATGTATATCATGCTAATTCTTAAATCTTTTATCTCTAGCTCTGATGTCGCTCATGAACTTCAGACCTGCATATCCAACTGACTAACAAATATTTCTTCCTGGGTGTCTCTTAAACAACTAAAACTCAATGTGTCCAAGATGAAATTTATCTTCTACTCCCCCCTCCTTCTCCAGTATTCTCTATCTCAATGGACAGCACCACTGTTTTCCCATTCATCAAGCTAAAAGTCCAAGAGTCATTCTGGATTCTTCTCTTATTTGACACCTGTGGTGCAATGGATCACTTTTATGGTCTTGTAACCATGGCTTTGTTAACTCCCACCAAATGACTAAGTTGTTGTTGTTGTTAGGTGCTATCGAGTCAGTTCTAACTCATATCAACCCTACGTACTACAGAATGAAACACTGCACAATCCTATGCCATCCTCACAATCCTTGTTATGCTTGAGCCCATTGTTGCAGCCACTTTGTCACTCCATCTGATTGACGGTCTTCCTTTTTTCTGCTGACCCTGTGCTTTACCAAGCATGAAGTCCTTCTCCAGAGACTGATCCCTCCTGACATGTCCAAAGTATGTAAGACACGGTATCACCATCCTTGCTTCTAAGGAGCGTTCTGGTTGTATTTCTTCCAAGACAGATTTGTTCATTCTTTTGGCAGTCCAGGGTATATTAATATTCTTCACCAACACCACAATTCAAAGGCGTCAATTCTTCTTTGGTCTTTCTTATTCAGTGTCCAGCTTTCACGTGCATATGATGCGATTGAAAATACCATGGCTTGGGTCAGGTGCACCCTAGTCTTCAAGGTGAACTCTTCGCTTTGCAACGCTGTTAATAGGTCTTTTGCAGCAGATTTGCCCAATGCAATGCGTCTTTTGATTTCTTGACTTCTGCTTCCATGCCTGTTGATTGTGGATCCAAGTAAAATGAAATCCTTGACAACTTCAATCTTTTCTCCATTGATCATAATGTGACTTATTAGTCCAGTTTTGAGGATTTTTGTTTACTTTCTGTTGAGGTGTAATCCATAATGGAGGCTGTGGTCTTTGATCTTCATCAGTAAGTGCTTCAAGTCCTCTTCATTTTCAACAAGCAAGGTTGTATCATTTGCATAATGCAGGTTGTTAATGAGTCTTCCTCCAATCCTGATGCCCCATTCTTCTTCATATAGTCCAGCTTCTCAGATTATTTGCTCAGCATACAGATTGAATAGGTATGGTGGAAGGATACAACCCTGGCGCACACCTTTCCTGACTTTAAACCACACAGTATCCCCTTGTCTTATCTGAACTGCCTCTTGTTCTATGTACAGGTTCCTCAGCAGCACAATTAAGTGTTCTGGAATTCCCGTTCTTTGTAATGTTATCCATAATTTGTTATGATCCACACAGTCGAATACCTTTGGATAGTCAATAAAACACAGGTAAACATCCTTCTGGTATTCACTGCTTTCAGCCAGGATCCATCTGACATCAGCAGTGATATCCCTGGTTCCACGTCCTCTTCTGAATCTGGCCTGAATTTCTGGCAGTTCCCCGTCGATATACTGCTGCAGCTGCTTTTGAATGCTCTTTAGCAAAATTTTGCTTGCGTGTGATACTAATGATATTGTTCTATAATTTCTGCATTTGGGGGGATCCCCTTTCTTGGGAATAGGCATAAATATGGATCTCTTCCAGGTGGTTGGCCAGGTAGCTGTCTTCCAAATTTCTTTGCATAGATGAGTAAGCACTTCCAGCACTGCATCCGTTTGTTGAACCAACTCAACTGATATTCGGTCAACTCCTGAAGCCTTGTTTTTCACCAATGCCCTCAGCGCAGCTTGGACTTCTTCCTTCAGTACCATCGGTTCCTGATCATATGCTACCTCCTGAAATGGTTGAATGTTGACTTAATTCTTTTTGGTATAATGACTCTGTGTATTCCTTCCATCTTCTTTTGATGCTTCCTGCATCATTTAATATTTTCCCCATAGAATCCTTCACTATTGCAACTTGAGGCTTGAATTTTGTCTTCAGTTCTTTTAGCTTGAGAAACACTGAGCATGTTATTCTCTTTTGGTTTTCCATCTCCAGCTCTTTGCACATGTCATTATAATACTTTGCTTTGTCCTTCCGAGCTTGCCCTTTGAAATCTTCTGTACAGTTCTTTTACTTCATCATTTCTTTCTTTTGCTTTAGCTGCTCAACATTCAATAGCAAGTTTCAGAGTCTCTTCTGCCATCCATCTTGGTCTTTTCTTTCTTTCCAGTTTTTTCACTGACCTCTTGCTTTCTTCATGTATGATGTCTTTGATGTCATTCCACAACTTGTCTGGTCTTCAGTCATAACTGTCTAACATGTCAAATCTATTCTTGAGATGATCTCTAGATTCAGATGGGATATACTCAAGGCCATACTTTGGCTCTTGTAGACTTTCTCTGATTTTCTTCAGTTTCAAGTTGAACCTGCATATGAGCAATTGATGGTTTGTTCCACAGTTGGCCCCTGGCCTTGTTCTGACTGACGATATTGAGCTTTTCCATCGTCTCTTTCCACAGATGTAGTCAATTTGTTTCCTATGTATTCCATCTGGTGAGGTTCATGTGTATAGTCACCATTTACGTTGGTAAAAAAAGGTATTTTTTGACTAGGTGCAATGAGGTGCTTGTGGCCCACCAAGGGGATTAGATAGCCTGCTAATAATGTAAATAAAGTGCATGGCACCTTTGTGGGAGTGGGACCATGCAAATAAGGTATATGGAACCCTAACAAGGGGATTGGTGAGTTTTGACATCTTGATACACTTAAAGGGTGACATGGAGAGAGAGAAAGGAGCTATAACATAGAAGACAGCCAGAGGCTGAGGCAAGACAGTATAGGAACCAGGAGACTGGCGTGAGGTGGCTGGGATGGGGTTGCACAGAGCTAAGAGGTATGTAACACTTGCCTCAGCAGGGCCTGGTGACAGAAGGTTCCCAGCAGGGCCCAGCAGCAGCAACTCCAGCAAGGACTGGTCGCAGAGGGTGAGAAGAAGCTGTCCTGATCAAGGAACTGCATCTTGAGTTGTTGTACCTGTCATTTCCAAGTTGATCCTGATCCTTAGTTGTACTGTTACTTCCCTAATGAACCACTTAACAGTAAGTATGGCTCATGAGTTCTGTGAGATGTTGCAGTGAATTACCAAACCCAAAGACAGGATAAAGAGTGCTGAGGGGAGAGGGAGTGAGTAGTTGATGTTAAAGATGATGGAGTGATGCAACGGTTTGGAAAAGTTGGGCATATGGGACATCTTTAATCTCTGCTTCAGAAGGACCAGCTTTGTGCTGATCCTTATAAGTTATTCATTTAACAAACAATTGACCACCAAGTTTTGTAAATTCTCCCTTTTGAATATCTCTTGTAACCAACCTACTGCCTACCCTTTGAAATAAATCCCTGATCATATCTTGCCTATACTACTTTAATAAGACTCACATATAAATGCTATTCAAATGTTTCTTGAAATAAAAGAATATGTAAACATGGAGATAGAGGTTATTCAAAACCTCAAGGTTTGTGTGTTACATGAGCAGATGTCTGCTCTATTCTAAATTTATGCAGCTGAGATTTTTGGAGCTAAAGTTTATATTTCTCCCAGTTAAATTTCATCAGAATAGCTTTGTTCACTGTTCCAGTTCTCAAAATTATTGTTAGTCTGTCGTCAATCATGTTTATTTTACTTCCCAACTTTGTCATCTCCACATTTTATAATTTTGCCATCTATTTCTTTATCCCAGACATTGACATAAATGTTGGTTGGGAAAGTGCCAAGGACAGAGCTCTTAATAACAGGCCAAAAATATTTTACTATAGGCTCACATTAAGTAAAATTGTTCACTTGCATACAAATCTGTAGAACTTTACCTTCATGCAGGACAAATTTCTCTATCTTGTCCACAGGAACACCATGCAAACTTTTCTTATAGGTCTCGTTGAAATCAATATAAACTGTGGCTATGGTATTCACTTATCTACACCTTCAGTGATCCTATAAAAACATAAATGAGTTTGGGAAAACTTGTCCTTAGGAACTGCTTGCTGGACTTAAGTCAATGTAACTTTCATTTTCTTTAAGAAAACATTATTAAATTATAAAAGCAATTTAAAATTTACAGAAAGCTTAGACAAAGAAAATGGAAAATGAAGTATAATTCTATAACCACTTTATGAACATCATTATACTGTTCAAGTTCGAGTTCTTTTGAGAAGCACATTTTTACATAATTAATAGTGTCTTCTCAAATTTTTAGCCATTTTTCTAAACTGACTGCCTGTTTTCCTATGTTGTCTCAGTTTACATACTTCTCATAGATTTCATAACAATCCATTTTACGGCTAAATCATAAGTTTTAAACACACTCACATAGCGGCACATTTGGGCTAAATTTAAATTATTGAATTATAAATAATGATATGATTATTATGAATATTATATATATTTTTTTCTTCATATTTTCTTGGATAAATCCACGTTGCATATTTTGCAACTGTATTATGTCTGTATTAGTCAGATAGGCTGGGTTATGCTGCAGTAACAAATTATCACACACACACGTACAATCTCATTTATTTAGCAAAAAAATCTCTCCTTAGATTTCAAAAGCTTAACACATAAAGGTTTATTTCTCACTCAAATCAATTTTTCTGTGGTTCTCCGATGCTCCAGTATAGTTCCCTTCAAAGTGGTGACTCAGGGATTCAGGTTGGTTCTAACTTGGGTTCCACCATCTATCTTAATAATTGGCCCAGCAGGGAAAGGACTGAAGGTTGCACAGGGGCTTTTTACTGGCTCGCCTTGTCAATTCCACTCACAATCCATTGACTAGAACTAGTCATAAGCCTTCACCTCATTGCAATGGGTGCTGGGGAGTTTGTCTTCCAGGCACCCAGTATGAAAAGGAGCATCACTCTTGGTGAGCATTAGCAGGGTCTACCAGTGAAGTGGTTTTGAGCTACGTCAATTTGGCTCAGTTGGAACTACTATTCCCAGAATTTCTTTCCTTAAATAGCTATAGGCTGGAAACCCTGGTGGTGTAGTGGTTAAGAGCCACAGCTGCTAACCAAAAGGTTGGCAGTTCAAATCCACCAGGCATTCCTTGGAAACTTTATGGGGCAGTTCTACTCTGTCCTATAGGGTCTCTATGAGTTGGAGAGGGGACAGTTTCATGAGATTTGGAAGATAGAAGTGAAGCAGCAGCCATTAAGCGCTGCAAGTGTGACAGGTGTCACTGCAGCTCACACCCTGATCTTCTGGCTCGCCTTGTTGATGTGGGGCAGTACCTGGCTCACAGCTCCTTCAGCTCCCATGAAATCTCCTCCTTCAGTTTCTCTGAATCCTGGGTCAGGTGCATATGCACCCATGATGAAGGAAACCAGCTTCTTTTTAAGGTCACCTGTGCTAGGGAGTTTGGAGGCAGTGAGAGATAGATGCAAATTTCAGTTCTCATGGGTTCCAGTTTGCTCTCCTTCTCACTTGCTTCTCTCCCAACTGCCAGCTCTGTTGAATTGCAGTGACTTCAGGTCCACTAGCATACGCAGAAGCCCCAGCCTTCCAGAGCTCTTCCCCAGCTCTTCGCCACAATTGTAAAATGTCTTGTCCCTAAAAAAATTCTTCTTCCCTAACACTCATACATAGTGCGCTGCCTCCTTGACCAAACCTAAATCAAGAGTCATAAATTTTTTATAAAGTAGGCCCAAATTTTAGGCTATTCTGTTCACATAATTCTTATTTGAATATCCTGCTGAGAAGACCAGGATCATAATCTTTTGACCCATGTTGAAAGAGAGGAAAGAACAAGTTATGGTATACAGAAAGGATACAATCGTCCAAAGTGAAGAAAATTATAAAAACAAAGCAAAAAGCACAGTTACAAGAACAGGGACCAGTCTCCGAAGAAATTTTTCCTATGGAAATACGTTTCGGGGAGAGGCTTTGGAAGAATGTGCTGCAGTGAGCTGCAGAGTTGCATCCTTGGTCAGGGCAACTCCCCTTTGCTACTGAGTCAATTCTGAGTCATAGCAACCCTACTGAACAGAAGAACTGCCCCATAAGGCTTCCAAGGAGCAGCTGGTGGATTGAAACTGCCAACCTTTTGGTCAACTACTATGCCACCAGGGCTGCCACACTTTCAGTTAACAGCCGAGCCCTTAACCACTACACCACCAGGGCTCCAGGGCAACTCTACTTGGAGTAAATTTTACCCATAAGGACCACAGTTAAAAGTGAGTAGGCTAATCTAGGGGAAAATCCATACCGAAACTGTAGAACCAGAATTTTGTTAAATTGAGTTAAACTGAGCTTGAACTAATAACTAATCTTTGTTCCTATAAATTTTCTACCTGCATAAAGTTTGATCTGTTGTTTCTTTGCTTGCCACGTAGCTGACTCCATCTGTCTCTGCTGTGGGGTAGTGACACAGAAGAAGCTAAAGAACACAGATTCCTCACCTGAGGATGTGCTCTGCAGAGCAAACTTTTGAAGACTCTGGTCAAAGCACTCCCCCTCACATAAATACTACTGCCTTTAGTACCAATTACTCTGACTAGAAGAGGAACTCGGTTGTCCAATGTCCTTCCTCCAAACTTTTCTCCAATTTGCAAAAGCCAAACAAAACAAAACAATTGCCACACTGCTTCAAGGAACTGTGGCACACTGGAAAATACCCATATGAGTAAAGAATTCTATTCATAGACTGCATGTGATTTGTTCAACCTCCGTTGACTTCAGCTGTGGCGTGCTCAGTTCTCTTCTGAAGGGAACTATCACTTGAATCACTGCGTGTTTAGAACCATGAAATCCTAGACAACCAAATGGTCTGTGCCCACTGAGCCCGTGTTGGCCATCAGACATGATGCTGATATTACCCAAGGAGAGTTCATAAATTGGGGATTTGACCAATACCCGATAAACCCTGGGTACATCAGTCCATCAGGATTTGCTCAGCAGTAGAGTTCAAGTTGGGACTGTGGGGCATGGTAGTTAAGAGTTTGGCTGCTAACCTAAAGGTCGACAGTTTGAATCCACCAGCCACTCCTTAGAAGCCCTATGGGACACCTCTACTCTGTCCTATATGGTCGCCATGAGTTGGAATTGACTTGATGGCGAGTTTTCATAGTTCAAGTCACCAAAACTTTTGTGCCTCCCATCTCATTTTGTAAAATAGGAATAATAATTCCTTTTCACACCAATGGAATTGTTATTTAGAAACATGGTAAGAGATGGGAAGCCCTGGTGTCATAGTGATTAAGAGCTATGGCTGCTAACCAAACGGAGCAGTTCGAATCCACTAGTCGCTCCTTAAAAACTCTTGGGGCAGTTCTACTCTGTCCTACAGGGTCATTATGAGTCAGAATTGACTCATCAGCAGTGGGTTTTGGCTTGGCTGGTAAGAGATGAATAAAGAAGTTAAAGTATCACATGCAAAAAAGTTACGCAAATCCAAATTTATTAGTATTAATTTATAGGTTATACTAATCTGGTCTTGACATATATTAAAATCAAGTTTTTTGAGGCCAATATATTAATCCTCTTCTCCAGGAAAATTAAAGCCTACTGGTGATATGAGAAGTACTGGCATGAAAATTTCATAAATTATTCAAGTCCGAGGAAACACTCCCGTTCAGAGACGATGCCTGGATGTATTTTCAGATTTCTCAGTTTTCACATGCATTTTAGCTCCTTTGCTTGGTTTTGTTGTTTTGTGTGTGTTTTTTTTTTCCTACCAAATGACATAGCTTTATCAATACTTATTTCAGACATAGCAAATGAGTGGCTAAAGGACCTCATTTGGCCTCAGGCATGTTCTAAAATCTGAAATTGGTTGTCAAATTTTGAAAATAGAGAGCTCACCGCCACCTCCCAGCTCCTTACACACAGCACAGTCTGTGTACACAGCGATTCAGTTACTTGTCTGGCCTTTGGATACATCTGTGTTTGTGCTTAAGATGCTGCTCCATCGTTTTGCATTGTATCATGTATTACAGCTTATTGGAACTGGGTTTGTGGGTCACACTATGCTGCTGTCATTCCACATAGCTTTAACAACAGCTATAGGCAGCAAGCCATTTTATAGCTGCTCTTTCGTAAGGCATTATTCTCAGTATGTTTAAGGCCTTTTTCATTATGCCTGTGAAACATTTATTTACTTATGTAGTCCGAGTCTACTGGATCCCGGAGGGTAAGCTTTTTTTTAATTTTTTTTTTGCTATTGTCTAAAGTTTATGCTTTCTTTTCCCTAACAGTAGTATACTAGGAAGCGGAAGTCTCATTCTTCACTCTCCCCCAAGGCCTCCCCAGCCTCTTTATGCAATTTCCGTCCTGGGAGGTGAGGGGTGAAGGGTGGGTTGTACTGCATTACTGTTTATTATAAAACAACCATAAAATAAAAGAGCCACCAAAACACTGAGTTGTGAGCTGAGAATATAGGAATAGGCATGGAATTAGTTCTGACTTGAATGAAATGTCTCCTGATATGATCAACCATCTACTGGAAACTGCATTCTCTTTAAGACAGAAAAATATGCAAGAGAATAAGCCCTTTTCTAACTTTTTTAAGGGGTAGAAAATATGATAAAGTTTTGCATGTATATAATTTATTTATGAATATTATAGTCTTATACAATTATCTCAAAATGTTCTAAAATGATGTTTTAGTGCAGTATACTTGCATTTAAACTTTTGAGTCTCATAATGGAACACAGAATGTAACAAAACCCCTCTGAAATTAAAAGTTGCATCCAGCAGAAACTGATACTTTTAAACCAATATGGGTTTTAATAACTAAATATTAAACAATTTCCTTAACATTAAAGTCTTAGATGATTGTATTTATTTTAATATCACTATATAAATATAAGTGTATTAATTGATACTTGCCTAGGTCAAATATTCCAGTTACATTAATATATATGCTATATATATATAAAACAAACAAAATTGTATTGAAAATTTCAAATTTCCCCATTATTATTTTCTCCATTGCGAATTTGTCCTAGGAAGAGTCTTTTTTGTTTATTTTGCTTTATAATCTCTAAGCATTTAGGCAGGAAAGAAAGAGGCATTAAAAACACAACTGAGACGTATTTAAACTTTGATCAATAATAGTCTTGTTAGCTGCAAATTCCTGGATACTTCCAGAGGAGAACAAAACGCTGTAAAACTATGAGCTGCCGCTAGACAACCGTTGGAGAGATTAGGTCATTTCCGGATAGCAGTTATACAGCCAATGGCTTCCTCCCTATAAAAACAACTACCATGGTGTCAGAAAAGACTAGATAGTTCATTATCCGAAAGGCAGGTTGCTCACAACTGCACAAATGAATTTATTCTCTTGACCTTTAGTTCAGACATCAGAAACACTTCATTTTATGTTGAAATAGAGATAGGTTCCTACATTGGAATAGTGTCAATATTTACCACTTTTTTTTTTCCTACCTGTAAAACTTTCTGCCTGATTAAAATATTTTAAAGTGTACCCTTCACCTAATAGTGTTAATAACAATGATAGTCTTGGATTAAAAAAAAATGGCTGAACTACTTCTGTTTGGGTGAAAAAAGAAAAAAGCCACTTAAAAAACAAAATCGTGATACACTCTAAAGTTTTAATTGAGTAATGAATTAAGAGTAATTGAATGATAGCTGAATTTCTCAAGCAGAGATGCAGAAGCATCTCAACTTCTATTATCTTTGGACACTGGAGGTCACGGATCTTCAGAGATTGGTCAGGAAAAACACTATCACGTCTAAGTAAAGAACTCTTAGCTTGGGATGACACTGGGGATATCAGTGGATTCAGTCCCAAAATTTGTTCCTCTAAGTTCCAACAGCTTTGATCCAAATCTACATTTTAACAATGTGTAGAAGAATTGGTTCAGGCTTTCTTTATATTCCCCATAGGCCATCATTTGAGATTTGTAGCAGCTAATAACTTAAGTAATATTAGACAAATCCAAAAGCTTTAAAACTGTGATTGCAAGCCCTATCTGGACCTTAAACCTTGCTGGTAATAAGCAAGCATTTAAAGACTTGAGGTAATTTTTTGTTCTTGACATTTTCATGGTCTGTGTTTTGCTCTAATGTCCTAAATGCATAGTCTCTAAGAAGAATCTGAGCATGGCAGATTGTCTTCTCCCTCCACAAAGCCTGGTTGCATAAGTTCACACGAGAATAATCTGGGAGAGAGATTATTATCTTTCTACATTTTCAAAACCCCTTACTGATACAGTAGGAAGATAGGCAATTGAGATGCTGCATTTTTGTGAGTGTTCAAAAAATTCCTTGGGTTATTTTTCCTTACCGTGGGATTAGGATAAATAAAAACACTCAGTTCCTTAAGGAAAGAACACATGAATCAAATAGCTTTTACTCCATATTTCTAAAAGGCAATGCCACCATGGTAAGAGTCTGAATATTTCCTGTTACCTTTAAGCTTTTTCATTTATTAATCTCAATGTATTTTAATAGCATACATATGTTCTAAAATTATTCTTCCCTGGGGCTTACTGTCAGCTTTTTCTTCCCAAAATCTTTTAAAAGCTTAGACTACATATATATATATGACTTAAAACACGTTTTTAACCAGTTATGTGAAAATCCCCTTTGTGCTCCATGTTGACGGAGCACCTCTGAGCCATGGAGAAAGCAATCACATTCCAGTCGTGTTGTCAGCATGAGGGGCTTAAGCTCCTAAGCACTAGGTTTCCAGTGCTGTAAATCCTTTGTGTTTCATGTTCTCAATAAGGAAAAATTGCCCTGAGAGAGCTACAGTGTGGAAGCATTAACATTTTTTTCAACCTTCATTTTTTTATCCTTTTCAGTTATTTTCCTTAGTAAAACTTAGCCACCAAAGTATTATTTCCCATATCACTGACCTATATGCCACAATTAAAAGAAATAAATTCCAACCAACCACAACAAAGGTTGCTGTCAGCATTTAAGACAAAGCTGACTCTGATCGGTTATATCTGCCCTGCACCTCCTTCTCCCTGTCCCTCCCTGCCCCCTCCATCGATTTGAGCAAGTTACTTCACGTTGCATTAAGAATGTGTGATGTGTGCTTTCTAGCTGCTGCGTTTCAGGCTTGGTCTTCTCAACCATGAAAATACAGCTAGAAATTGTTCTCAGAGCTAAACCACTTAACATCTTGGCACTTGGTTGTTTTTAACTTTTCAACAATAGGCACTGTTCACTCCCCTCCATCCCAGTTCTTTATTCAGGATCAGGCAGGGCACTGATGAAAGGCTAGTCACGGCTTCGCCCCATGGTATCAGTGTGGTGGCATGTGATGATTCACATGGGGTGTGTTTGAACCCAGGAAGCCCAGTCTCTGCTTATTCTTCCTTTGTTCTGTCATCTGGGGAAAAAGAGAGAGAGACAGAGAGTGTGTTGAGCTGATTTCTTCACTCATACTCAGTGCTGGTGAGCCATAACATTTTGGGATTAAGATTTCCCAAGCTCCTGAAGTCTGTCGGGCATCATATAGGATACAGTTATTTTTCCTTTAAGGAAAAACGTTTTTTAAAAAGTGAATTTCCATAAACAGAGAAAAAGAACAGCCCTCTTTGTGGTTAGGGAACAGGGAACCATGATTTTTTTAAAGCAGAGCTTGCTTGTCACGTAATCATCACGATCATCCTAGTTATTTTAATAGCTATCACAGTGTTGATAGTTTTTAACAATGCTAACACCTCTATATTATCAAGGCATTGATTATGGCATTGAAGTGACAGATATGAATGGTGATTTACCTTTCTAATGAATTTAGTAATTGCTATGACACCAGAAAATATGATTCTCTATCAAAAAGCACAAAAAGATTCTTGTATTTTGACACTTGCTCCTTCCTTCCCTCTTCCATAGAAGGAGAAGTGCCCCACAAAGATGGGGAGGCAGGATGAGTGGAAGCCTCTGCTTGCTGAGATGTTGGTGTTCCAGCACAATGTGGGGTTGCTTTACTAGAGCTGCTACTGTTTCATCCATGGCATGTGAACTGGAAGACAGCCCTCTGTGGATAGCAATTTCTCTCACAGGAATCTCTGGGCCTCCACTTGCCCAGGTGATTAATAATTCCACCCCACCCAGCTCCACCTCCCAAGTGCGCTGACCTGCTCCTTGAGCTCCGCCAGCTGACCCGACAGCTGTTTGACCAGACTCATGGTCGATTCCAACTTCTCTTGGAGGTTCCGAATCTCATTTTGTTCACTGTCACCTTCATTGCTAACAAGGGACATGGCTCGCATCCGAGGAAACCAGTCCAAATTCTTCTCCTATGAGCAAATATTCAGAACAAGGGATCAGTATGGAAGGTAGTCTGAAGTTCCATAAAGAATGGTTATTGACGTTCACTGTTATTAACATTTAAATCAAAGTCTCCTACCACTCAACTCAAAAGGTACTCTCTCTGGCCAGAAGTGGGCAGGGGGTTAAGGTAGGATAGGGGGAGATGGGGGGTGGGGGAGAGGGAGGTAGATACTGGTCTTCATGGGCTGGGGGAAGATCTCAAATATTGGAACATACTCCTTAGGGGCTCCCAGGGAGGTCCTGGATGGAGCATTTCAAGCAGTGCCATGAGCCCTGCAGGCAATCAGTGAATCTTGATAAATGATGATGTAGGGTCTGGAGGTGGGGAGAACAGATCCAAGTGTGCGTGGGTACAGCACAGGCATGAGCTGTTTCTCCTCCACCCCTGGCACAGAAGAGAAGGGGGTGGTGGAATAGAAGGGTGGTAAAAGAAATGTTTCAGTTCCAGCCACCCACGCTAGTTCACCTCCCACTTCCCCAATACAGGCTCCCTAGCAGCTTGGTGGCTGAGCTCTACTCAGAGAAGAGGGAAGTGGGAGGGCATGGCCCCAGGTTACTCTGTGTGCTCCCTTTGGAAACACTTTATTACGCTGGGGGTAAGGTTTCTGAGTGAGACTTCCCTAGGGGGCAAGAGCTGGTACCACTTCTGTTTTCCTAGGAGGAGTGGGTGTTAGGAGTGTGTGTGTGTGTGTGTGTGCGTGCGTGCGTGTACTACATACATCCGTGTGTGTGCATATGAATAAATGAGTACTTGAGTGCGGGCATGCATGTACGTGTATGTCTGTGTGTTTCTCCTCCACCACCATAGAGACGTTAGTTAGCCTAGACTCCCACCCCTCTAGAAAACTCTGCTGGATTGCGTAATGTCATAGAATCACTGTGCACTACTTATATTACTTTTCTCAATCCTCAACAAAGCTCTGCAAGTTAAATCATATTATCCCCACTTTACAGATGAGGAAATAGAGGCCCCAGCAGCTTAACTACCAATGTCAGAAGCTTGTAAATGGCAGAGCTGGAATTTGAAGCCAGGTAAGCCATTGATTGTGTCTGTCAGTGTGTATCTCTATCTACTTACCTATATTTCTAAGTCACCTTCTCCCAACATTAATTGTAGTGACCTTCTTGCTTAAGATTCTTTCCACTCCAGAAAGGCCCTTTGTAGTGGCTGCAACTACCTCTGCCTGGGGGATTCCTAGAATGAGCATCCACAGAGCGCTTTCCTTCCCAGATACAGTGTAAAGCCCCAACCTATGTGTCTCTGGGCTTCAATCTCAATCTCATCCGGTTTCTTGGGCTGGATTTTCTTCTTGTTGCTGTCAGTCAAGGAATAACAAACAAGTTCTTTATACCTCCCTGTGATGGTTAATTTTACATGTCCAGCTGGCTAGGACCAAGAAGTAACATCACGATAAATGGAGAAAAGACTGAAGTTGTCAAGGATTTCATTTTACTTGGATCCACAATCAACACCCATAAGCAGCAGCCAAGAAATCAAATGATGCATTGCATTGGGCAAATCTGCTGCAAAAGCCTCTTTAAGGTGTTAAAAAGCAAAGATGTCACCTTGAAGACTAAAGCGTACCTGACCCAACCCTGGTGTTTTCAATTACCTCATATGAAAGCTGGACAATAAATAAGGACAATAAATAAGGAAGAACACAGGATTAATGCCTTTGAATTACGGTGTTGGTGAAGAATATTGAATATACAATGGACTGCCAGAAGAATGAACAAGTCTGTCTTGAAAGTACAGCCAGAATGTTCTTTAGAATCAGGGATAGCAAAACTTCATCTCACACACTTTGGACGTGTTATCAGGAGGGATCAGTCTGGAGAAGGACATCATGCTTGGCAAAGTAGAGGGTCAGTGAAAAAGAGGAAGACCCTCAATGAGATGGTTTAACACAGTGGTTGCAACAATGGGCTCGAGCATAGCAATGATTGTGAGGATGGCGCAGGACTGAGTAACGTTTCGTTCTGTTGTACGTAGGGTTGCTATGAGTTGGAACTTACTCTACAGCACCTAGCAACAACAACAATATGGTTCCTAGTTGTTTGGCCAAACACTAGCCTAGCTGCTGTTATGGAGTAGTTACATATGATTTTAATCAGTTGGCCTTGGGTAGAGCAGATTACCTTCCATATGCAACCTACTATAATATAATCAATCAATCAGTTGAGGTCATTCCAGTATAGGGTGGATTGTAAACCTAATTGTTTCTGAGTTATAAAAACACCATAATAGACACAGAGACACACACACACAGGGGGACACAGAAGTCTATAAGAGGACTGCCTACAAGCAAATGATCCCCAAGAATCTCTGGCAAACACCAGAAACTAGGAGAGAGACTCATGGAAGGAATCAACATGGCCAAGACCTTGATTTGGATTTTTAGCATACAGAACCATGAGAAAATAAATTTATGTTCTTTAAAGCCATCCACTTTTGGTATTTGTGTTACAGCAGCACTAGAAAATTAAGATACTCCCCAATCCCAATGGCAGTGACAGAGCTGATCAAGGATTAAGGATAAAAAATACTGAAGCATTTTGAACTGCACTTATACAGCTGCAGCTAATTAGCATTTCAAAGGCAAGCACTAACTTACTCTGACTTGCAAAATGACAGTTGGATTCATTCATTCAATCAGGTCCTCTACATCTATTGCCAGGTATTCAGGCATGCAAAGTCTGATAAGACAGGTGTCTGCTCTCAAGGAGCTTGTGGCTTAGGACCAGTACCAGTTGCTGTCAAATTGATTCTGATTTATGGCAACTCTGTGTTAAGAACTATGCTCCACAGTTTTCAGTGGAAGTTTTTTTTGAAAGTAGGTCACCAGGTCTTTCCTCTGACATACCTCTGGATGGGCTCGAACCTCCAACCTTTTGATGTTTATAAAGAATTTACCACAGGTCTGTTTTCCATTCTCCTTACCAGATCACACATTAATGTTCACCATGGCAGACACAGTTTTGCTGACACTCCTAACTTCCCTACACTTTTGTCTGTCTTCCTCATCTGTCCATCTGCCTTGGCTGCTGGTGAACAGAGACATTTGCTGATGCCATTACAAGGCACGATCTCCCACTCTGCTGGGTCATCCATACTATCCCACAAATACTTAATGGGTTCCTATTTGGCTTCCCCGATAAACGGAGAAAAGACTGAAGTTGTCAAAGATTTCCTTTTACTTGGATCCACAATCAAAGCCTGTGGAAGCAGCAGTCAAGAAATCAAACGACATATTGCATAGGGCAAATCTGCTGCAAAAGACCCCTTTCAAGTGTTAAAAAGCCAAGATGTCACTTTGAGGACCAGAATACTCCTTAGAAGTAAGGATGGTGAGACTTCATGTCACATGCTTTGGTCATGTTATCAGGAGGGACCAGTCCCTGGAGAAGGACATCATGCTTGGTAAAGCAGATGGTCAGCGAAAAGAAGAAGACCTTCAATGAGATGGATTGACACAGTGGTTGCAACGATGGGTTCAAACATAGCAAGGATTGTGAGGATGCTACAGGACTGGGCAGTGTTTTGTTCTGTTATACACAGGGTTGCTATAAGTTGGAAGTGACTCGGCAGCAACTAACAACAACACTTGGCTTCCTCTGCCAAACTTTCCCCCATAACACCTATTTCAGACCTTCTCCCTTTGCTCCATCTCCCTATTCTGCCATGCCCCAGGTGTAATTCAATATCTTTGTCTTTGTAGACCAGAGTTCTTAAACTTTAGTGCACACAAAAATCACATACATCCCCTGAGAGGTTCTGACTCTGGTGATGCAGTGGTTAAGAGCTCAGGCTCCTAGCCAAAAGGTCAGCAGTTCAAATCCATCACTTGCTCCTTGGAAACCCTATGGGACAATTCTACTCTGTCCTATAGGATTGCTATGAGTTGAAATCAACTTGGTGCCAACAGGTTTTGGTTTTGGTGTTTGGAGTGGGGATGGAATCTGCAATTTTAACAAGTAGCCCGGGGAGTTTTTATATGCACAGAGTATAGTTCACCCTTGGAGGAGTCTTAAGCCTTGGAGTCCCTGAGTGGCGCAAATGGTTAACACGCTCGGCTGCTAACCAAAAGGTTGGAAGTTTGAGTCCACCCAGAGGCATCTCAGAAGAAAAGCCTGACTAATTCTAAAAAATCAGCCATTGAAACCCCTATGGAGCACAGTTCTACTCTGACACACATTGGGTCACTGTAAGTCAGTATCGACTTGAGGGCAACTGGTACAAGGTCCTTGAGAGCAGACACTTGTCTTATCAGGCTTTGCATGTCTGAATACCTCATCAACAGATGTTGAATGAATGAATCCAACTGTCATTCTGAAAGTCAGAGTAAGTTACTGCTCTCCTTTCGACAACCCGATGAACTTAGATTCTATTATTATCTGAATTTTACAAATAAAGAAACTGAGGCTAACAAGTGATTTAGCTGGGATCCCAACCCAGATCTGTCTGCATTGAGATCTGTTGAGAGGACAGGAGTCTGTGAACAGAAAGTGAAATACTGAAATTTAGAATTCTGAAGGGGGAACAACTCTGGGAAATACAAGTTTCAGAACATGGTGCTGAGTTAGAGTGTCTTAACTGTATTAGAAAGAAGTAAATGTCACTGAATTTGCATGAATTGTCCACAAAGCCCCTGAAGTCATCCTGAAAGAGGCCAGTAGCTGGGGTGGATGATAAAGGTGTGGGCCAATGGTCATCATCTTTGAGTAAAGGACAGTAATGGGAAGGGCTAGAAAAGCACAATTTTATGTGAGAGTGAAGACATGATGATTTCTTGGCCACAAAGAACCAAGATTCTGCTGAAGTTCTAGGATCCTTAATATGGGGGTGGGGGTGGAGGTGTAGAGAAAATAGGCAGCTTCTACCAGAGGGCTAAAGGACAAGGAGATTCTCTTGGGATAGCCAAGAAGGCAGGATTCTGCAAGAGGAAAGGTGTTAATAGAACAGGATTACAGAGGGGCTGTTGAAACAGAAGCGTTTGGGAACCTCAGAAGGCTGGGCCTGGGGTGAGAAGGTACAAGGACACATGGTACTGCTGAACATGAGAAATGGAAGAACATCCATTTTCAGAAAGTTTCCAAAAGAAACAGAGGCAAAACGGTGTTCTAACGCTTAGCAGACTGCCAAATAGAACGTGGGTGAGTGTGAAACTGCCTCCAAAGAAATGCTATTGCAGGTGTCCATGGGGCTGGGGTTAGTCAATTCCACAGTCTCTTGCTTTTGAAGAAGCAACTGCAGCACCCTTGGACCATCACCCAAGTTATGTGGGGCATGGGACTCTCCCTCCCTACACTCTCTTCATTTTCTCCTTTGTTCATCCATTCATTTAATGATTCTTGCTTGTGTTTACTATGAGCAAAAACAAGCACAATCCTTGTGCTCATAGACTTTATAGTCTAGGTAGGGAGTGAAACTTCAAATGATGATGAAATAATGACAAATCGTGGTTAAACAGAAGGTAGGAAAGTTATCTTTCTCTGTTATTTTTGTTGCTTTTTGCTTGTTTCTCAGTATTTTCTCTTCTACTTTTCTGCTTTTAGCTTCATTCCTCTCTTCCCTCCATATCTCCACTGACCATTATCTGAAACTAAATATAATTTATAATAATTTTTTTCAGTATTGAATAAAGTTTTAAGATCTTATTTCTTAATTTTAAGAGTCCTGAGTTGAATGTTTTATATCTTTCACTAAAATGAAGAAAAAAATTAAATCATTTTTGTCATCTTTTGTTGAATAAAGCAGTCTTAAAAGTGTTTCACAACTAAACAGTTTTCTTTAAAGTTAGTGCAGAAAATATATTCTTCACCTAAATTAACTCAAATACAGCCACTATAGATGGTAGAATAAATGTTATACATGCATTTTTAATTGAGAGTTGTTACAATTAATCAGAAAGTTCCTGCTCTCTGCTCTCATGGCATGCAGAACGGCTTCCATCGAAACCCCATTCTGAGCAGCTAAGGAGAAAGATGAGTTCCCAGACCTTAGCCTAAGCCACAAGTACAGAACAGACACACAGAACAGTCATTGGTTCACAGAACGCACTTTCTTCACTATGTTGACTTGAAACATCTTTGCCGTTTAACGAAGCAGATTGATTTGATCTGTCATTTCTGGGTTTACTCATATATGCTGTGTTCATCTTGTGATCATGCACGTGATTATTAGATTCCCATGTTGACTTTGGTTAGTCAATATGAAATCATTTCCCTATTTTACCAGGAATGAAAATATCTAACCACAGGGTAGTTTAAAGTCAGAGAAGTTGTGGATAAACTATTAGACTCTGAGGTTACAATGCAGAGCTCATCAAGGTTTCTCAAACACAAATTTTCAGAGATGAACTAGACATGTATCTGATGAGTCTCTTTGGGACACATAGAGCATGCGTACCTCATGTTTCCCTTGCTATTCCTAAATTCTAACAATACTGTATCTTTCTGATGACTACAAGATCAATACACAAAGTGTAAAAATCTTTTAAATAGTCCCTTCCACAGTCAGATCAATTTTGACTTATTTAATTTGGAGGTTATTCAAGAAAATGCTGAGGTTGTCAGGGCCAGTCAAAGAAAGCTGTGTTATTGTTTTCTTACTTGGTTCTTAAATGTGATGCCCATTTGTGGGAGAAGGGCAACGTGGCATGGTAGAAAGCACACTGAGCTAGAAGTCAGGGGACCTGGGTTCTGGTTTTGGCTTTGCTAAAACCTAGCTATGGGATGTAAGGAAGAAAAGCCTTAATCTCCGAGTTTCCAGTTTCCTCATTTGTAAAATCAGAATGTTACCCTAGGTAGTAATATCTCTTCCAGTTTGTCAATCTGTGAGCTAAAAATACAAGGAAAGTTTTAGAAACCAAATTGATGAATGTGATCTTGAGTTTGCCACATGAGCAAATAGAAACATAGCATTTAGACTAGAAGCAGCCTTGAAACCACATAGCCCAAACTCAGCATACTACCAACGCCCACTCTGAAACCTAGAACATTTAAGATTCCTTGAAGTCTCTCTACACAGTTGTAGCAGATGTCCCTGTACTTGGTTTCAGTCCACTTCAGGACTAGTTCTTACACATCATGTAGCAGAATAGCTTGTATATACACTATTGTTGTCTATACTTAATGACCTGCACACACATACACAAAAAAAACAAAAATTGCAGTAATTTTTCTCTGCGTCGGAATGACATTAAGAAGTAATGAAATTTATTTCAGTGAGCCACGGGTTGGAGAAATTGTTTTGTCTTTTTAGCTCTGCTAACTACACATTAAAATTTCTCTGCATGTAAGCTAAAAAGACAGCAAGCAACACACTTCTACATCATTGTAATAGATCCCATTTGTTGGCTGTCTACCAAGTATCAAGCAGTTTAGTTATGTTGTGACCAATATTCACAACAATTATATAAGGTAAGGACTGTTATCATCCCTATTTTACAGATTATAACACTGAGGCAGGAAGAGGCTTAATAACTTGTCCAATGCCATATAGGTGATGTAAGTAGCTGAGTCAGGTTTTGAACTTCACCTGATGAGACTGAGAATCTTGGGTTTCTTTCATTGCACTTGGCTACTTCTCCATGTCTAAGAAGATGTCTTTGCTCAGCGCCCAAACTTGCCAAAGAAAACAAGATTACATTAAGAATGTTTTATTTTTTTTTAATAGCTTGAACTTCCTTGATTGCTTCGTCTGGGGTATTATGAAAGGAGCTGGTTTATTTAGTGAAAATCAGAGACACAAGCCCTCTAGGCAGTGCATCAGAGATGCATGTGCAGGGACTGATGGAAATGAACTAACGCTGGACGTTCATTGCAGTTTTGCAGAGTGCTTTGAAGTACTGCTAATGACGGGCAACTCACTGCACCTATTATGTATTGTAAAGTGATATCAATAAACCATTTACTAGGTACCTTCTCCTACATTTCCAGACTTTATTGCCGTGCTTTGGAACGTGCTGTCACATTCTGTCTCACAAATAAGTCCATTTCCTGAGGATTTTCTTGGTTACCATCCTCTTATTTATACTGCATTTTCCATTCTAACACTGGTTTGCAAACCCTCCTAGGCTGAGGTGTATGAACACTATTCCATTTTCCCCAGAGCCTCAGCATGACCTGCTGCATTACTCTCTTTGGCCTTTTGGTCTAAAGACGTCAGCAGAAATGGCTCTGAAAAGGAACACTAGCAATGCACCTATTACCCTTACTGGAGGATGTACAAGGGAAAGACACCACTCCTACTTTCCTGGAAATTCAGCTCTAGGAAAAAAAAATATGAAGTCAATGCAATCATTCCAGTTAAGGGGAGGTGCCTCACGTACCCCATCCCCATCTCTGCCTAATATAACTAGGGGCAGGGTGCGCTTCTCATCTCTGTAGCAACAGCGTGGCCTTGACGACAGGTTAGGCAGTATTTCGAAAAATTAAAAAAGGCACCCACAGCACTAGTGTCTGGGTCCCTAACTCCCTCGCCTAGTGCAGAACACTCCACTTTCACATAACAAGTACTGCTTGATAAGGGCACGAAAAGGTTGGTTCTTATAGGGGTGCAGGTGCAGGCCCAGGGCCCATGAGGAAGGAAGGTTGGGCTAGAAAATATACTCTTGTTTCGCCAATGTTAAAGACTAGAAGTGAGAGACAAAAGACCTAGCTGTGTTCTTTGAAAACCAAAACACTGTTCCTGGAATCACAAATATATGAAAATATTAGGAACTTGTTTTAAAAAGAGACAGGGAAGAAAAGTAAACTTTGCTGCTTTAAGAAAATAACATGTTACAAATAAAGTGGGAAGCCTCACAGTACCTGATTTTAGAACCTATCATACCGCCACAGTAGTCAAAACAACCTGGTACTAGTACAGCAACAGATACATAGACCAATGGAACAGAATTGAGAATCCAGACATAAATCCATCCATATATGAGCAGCTGATATTTGACAAAGGCCCAAAGTCAGTTAAATGTGGAAAAGGCAGTCTCTTTAACAAGTGGTGCTGGCATAACTGGATATCCATCTGCAAAAAAAAAATGAAACAAGACCCATACCTTACACCATGCACAAAAATAACTCAAAATGGATCAAAGACTTAAATATAAAACCTAAATGGTAAAGATCATGCAAGAAAAAATAGGAAAACACTAGGAGCCCTAATACATGGCATAAACAGAATACAAACCATAACTAACAATGCACAAACACCAGAAGAGAAACTAGACAACTGGGAGCTCCTAAAAATAAAACACGACGCTCATCAAAAGATGTTACCAAAACAGCAAAAAGACATCCTACAGACTGGGACAAAATTTTTGGCTACGACAAATCCGATCAGGGTCTAATCTCTAAAATCTACAAAATACTGCAAAACCTCAACAACAGAAAGACAAATAACCCAACTAAAAAATGGGCAAAGAATATGAACAGGCAGTTCACCAAAGAAAACATTCGGGTGGCTAAAAGATACATGAGGAAGTGCTCACGATCATTAGCCATTAGAGAAATGCAAATCAAAACTACAATGAGATACCATCTCACCCCAATAAGGCTGGCATTAATCCAGAAAATACAAAAACAATAAATGTTGGAGAGGTTGTGGAGAGACTGGAACACTTATACACTGCTGGTGGGGATGTAAAATGGTACAACCACTTTGGAGATCAATTTGGTACTTCTTTAAAAAGCTAGAAATAGAACTATCATATTATCCAGCAATTCCACTCTTTGGAATATATCCTAGACGAATAAGAGCCTTTACACGAACAGATATATGCACACCCATGTTTATTTCAGCACTGTTTACAACAGCAAAAAGAGGGAAGCAACCAAGGTGCACATCAGTGGATGAACGGATACATAAATTATGGTATATTCACATAATGGAATACTACCCAATGATTAAGAACAATGATGAATCTGTGAAACATCTCATAACATGGAGGAATCTGGAAGGCATTATGCTGAGTGAAATTAGTCAGCTGCAAAAGGACAAATATTGTATGAGACAACTATTATAAGAAATCTAGATAAAGTTTAAACACAAAAGAAAATATTCTTTGATGGTTACGAGGTTGGGGAGGGAGGGAGAGGGATATTCACTAACTAGATGGTAGACAAGAATTATTTTAGGTGAAGGGACGGGCAACACACAACACAGGGGAAGTCAGCACGACCAGACTAAAGCAAAAGCAAAGAAGCTTCCTGAATACAACCAAATGCTTCAAAGGCCAGGATAGCAGGGACAAGGGTCTGGGGACCACGGTTTAAGAGGACATCTAGGTCAACTGGCATAACAAAATATATTAAGAAAACGTTCTACATCCCACTTTGGTGAGAGGCATCTGGGGTCTTAAACGCTAGTAAGTGGCCATCTAAGATGCATCAATTGGTCTCAACCTACCTGGAGCAAAGGAAAATGAAGAACATCAAAGAAATATGGTTAAGATGAGCCCAAGAGACAGAAAGGGCCACATAAACCAGAGACTCCATCAGGCAGAGACCAGAAGAACTAGATGGTGCCTGGCTACCACCGATGACTGCCCTGACAGGCAACACAACAGAGAACCCCCGATGGAGCAGGAGAACAGTGGGATGCAGATCTCAAATTTTCGCTAAAAGACCAGGCTTAATGATCTGACTGAGACTGGAGGGACCCTGACGGTCATGGTCCCTGGACCCTTTGTTAGCCCAAGATTGGAACCATTCCCGAAGCCAACTATCCAGACAGAGATTGGACTGGACTATAAGATAGACAATGAGACTGGTGAGGAGTGAGCTTCTTGGCTCAAGTAGACATACAAGACTAAGTGGGCAATTCCTGTCTGGTGGCGAGATGAAAAGGAAGAGGGGGACAGTAGCTGGTTGAAGGGACATGGGGAATACAGGGTGGAGAGGAGGAATGTGCTGTCTCATTAGAAGGTGAGCAGCTAGGATTGTCTAGCAAGGTGTGTATAACTTTCTGTATGAGAGATTGACTTGATTTGTAAACTTTCACCTAAAGCACAATAAATAAATGAGAAAATAACATGTAATAGGACTTGAAGCTTCATTTTTCCACCATTATTTACCATGGCTGCATCTTCCTTCCATACCTGGCATGTTCCTGTAAGTGTGGCAGATTACCAAACTTGCATGAATTCAGAAAAATTTAAATGTGTTAGTTCTCCAGAGCAGACCTGTATTGAATTATTTTATAAAGCAGTGTCGTTGTCATACCTTGATATATGTATTTTAAATCTAAATGTGCAAATGTCAAGCTCACATTATGTGTAAGAATGTTTTGAACATTATAAAGCACTATTCAAATATAAAGTCTGTTTATGCTGCTAGGCAATGTGTACAGTGGTTGGAGCCCTTAGAGCAGTGCATGGCACCTAACTCGTGGTCCGTAAGTAATAGCCACTGGTATCATTGCTGTAAGGAGCCTTGTTGGCACAATGGTTAAGCACTCTGTTGCTAATCAAAAGGTTGTTTGTTCGAACGTACTCAGCCACTCCGTGGGAGAAAGACCTGGTGATCTGTTTCTGTAAAGATTACAACCAAGAAAATCCTATGGTGCAGTTCTACTCTATCACATGGAGTTATTATGAATTGGTTGGAATCGACACAGTAGCACCAAATAACAATCATTGATGCACAGTCCCTGGGTGGTACAAACAGTTAACGTGCTTGCCTGCTAACTTAAAGGCTGGTGGTTTGAATCCACCCAGAACAGCCTGGTGATGTACTTCTGAAAATCAACCACTGAAAACCCTATGGACGCAGTTCCACTCTGACACACATAAATTGGCCATGAGTTGGAGTCAGCTTGACAACAACTGGGATCACTGCTGTGCTCCACCTGGCCTCTTTCTCCATGGTAGCTCCAGGGTGTTGTAAGAACATGACTGCTGGTCTGGGGAGCTTTCCAGGGACAAGGCCTATTTAATCTATCACTGGTCCCGAAAGCAAAGAGAAAAACAGGCCCAGTGAAAGTGTCGACGAAGGAGGGGACTGCTGGGATGAAAATGATTTATCAGGGCTGTTGATCTTAGCAGGGTCACAGGATTAGAGTCCGAAAGTTACAGACTGAGAGATGGTCCAATTCAACCACACCTTTGTTTCATATGGAGCACACCACAGTGGGAGCGGGACTTGACCCGTTCCCGGCCCAGGCATGTGGAGAGGTTCGGACGGCCTACCCCGCACCATGTTCCTGCAGGCTCTAAAATCTTCCGTGGAAGTGAAAGCTTGATGCCCATATGCTGCTTTCTGCCCTTAGAAGCTGGAGTGACTGTGGATGCCTTTCAGCTGAAAATTGGATCAAAATAATTCAACAAACATTTATGAAAGAGCTGTAGTGTGTCAGGAAGAGTGTTGGGCTCTGGAGTTTCAAAGACTAGTGGATCAAAATACCTGTCCTGAGAACATTTTCAGACTGGTAGGGAGGTGGGTAGTGGTAAAGCCAGAAAATAGAGAGGACCCTGGCCTCATGCAACAGGCATTCCAAGGGCAAGAGCACTGCATGTACTGGGCCATCACCAGCAAGCTGTTCTGCGAAAGTCTATTCTGTGTGCCAGATGGTAGCTCTCGGCTATCTGGGGGCTGAGAGAACTGTGACCATCAATGCCTACCCATCCCAGGTAACCGGAGAAAGCACCAATTTTGAAAAGCTGGGCTCTTGGCAGTGACCTGGGAAAATAGAAGTTGACGCAAGGTGTGTATGTATGATGTGGACCCTTCAGCTTAGCTGTGTGGCTGTGGTGGCAACTGACTAGTCTCATCCATTGGAAAATAGCTTGTAGTGTGAGCAGAGACCACAGCCCAGAGAACCCACTTTGCATCCTTGGCTGATACCTCCTCCTTCTCTCTTGCCCCAGGTCTCCCTATAGGAACTTTCTGTCTGTCCAGGAGTAAGCGGGCAGTGGCTGCACACAGGAGTGACACTGCTTGTGCATTCTCTTTTGGTCCTAGGTCTCTCACCCCTGACAAAGCTAACCATGGCCCTTGGGCCTCTACATCTGTTATTGGTGGAGTCTTTATCTATTCTCAACTGACAGAGCATCCAGGAACAAAGTCACAGCAAGAAGGCAATGTTCCAAGGTTCGGGAGGTCTAAGAGGGTCCAGACCCAACAGCAACTAAGCAATGCTGGGGAGCTACAGTGATCCTGTTGATAACTTTAGCAGGATTGCCAAGTCAGTACTGGGAACATGAAAGGGCAAAGGACTCTGGGCTATGGCAGCACCTGTGATGTGAAGTTTCTGGAAGGCTACAGAGGATGGGGCACTGGACCCAACCTTGAGCAGAAACTAGGGTGGGAAACACTCAGAGAGACAGTAGCAGAGCCCGCACCCAGAGCCACTTTGTGGCATCACCAGCTGACTCCTAGGAGCCATAGAAGAATCAGACTCAGAGATTAGAGCCCAATCCATCAAAGGTTTCTAGAATCTGGGGGAACACTCTGATTAATATAGTGATGAGGAGGCTTGTTTGCCAGCCAGCTGTGAGTGACCAAGGAACAAAAGGGTTTGCAGCAGTATTCTCCTGGATCCCTGTTGCTGTCTTTCTACAAGTGTTTCAAGAGGGAAAGACTCTGAACACAAAGAAAAAAGGAAGGAAGTAAGGAGGCAGAAGGAAGGATGTGGGCTAGGAGTAGTTATAAAGAGCCTCGTACACAATGGAAGCCATTGGAAGATTTTAAATAGATGAATGGTATCGGACAACAGCAAAAATGAAACAGAACACGTTGGCTGATGTTTGCAGAATGAACATGATAGGGACTCCTGTTTACAGACCACTGTAGACGTCTAAAAAAAAGGTGGGCATTAATGGTGGTTTGGGCAAGGGTGGCAGGAGTGGGCACAGGGAAGGGGTACCACCACCATGTCAGCCAAGGGGGCACTGAAATCAGAAGTGACTGTTTTGGAATGCATGCTTGACAGACAACACCTCCTGGAGGATAAAATTGCATTCACAGATCTCAAAATATTTGGTTAACATGATTAATGTGAATGTACAGACTAGATGATTTAGCTCTCAAAATGGATTATTGGGCCAGAACATCACAGTTGTTTTTCCAGAGAAGAGAACTGGGTCAAGCCATCTGTGAGAGTCATTTGTGCACATCTCTCCCTACCTCTCCATTCAGAGATACCACGTTGGTAGCTTGAAATCAGCCATAGTGGTAATATTTACACCATGGAAATTGGCAAATGCTATAATCAGGACCACCCCCACCCCCAGAAATGGTTGTTTAACATTTATCAGCACACCACTGGAGAATGCCTCTTACTAATAGAGAGGGAAGAGGCCTTAAAGATAGTTTAAACCACTGACCCAAACTCATACACCAGAAGATAAATGACATAGCCAGAATGACAGTGGAAGTCTCCTAGTACATCAAAGACACTCTTGATCTTAGCATACATTTCCATCTGAGTTTTCAGTTTACTGGCTTAATGGTTTAATAATCCTTCTGCGTCTTTCAGTTATTCTGCATTTACATATGTATTTTGGATGTTATTCTCCTAAGAGAGCCTGTTTACATCAAGATTTATCTTGTCTGAAAAAAGTCAACAACGAAAACAAAAAAGGGCAATATTATCTTTCAAATATGATTCAGAAAACCTGAAGAGCCAGTGGTGGCACTAGGCTCAGGTTGCCTAAAGGGCAGATTTGAGGATTTCTTGGCTAGATTTGTACAAGGGGTTCTGCCAGGGGTGGATTAACCAGTAAGCAAGGTATGCACTGGCTTACAGTAAGAAAGATATGAACAGGTTTAATTGTGTTTACTTACTAATCTGTAATGAACAATTTCACATGGGTTTCATCACATCTTTGTCCATGCTATTAAGATATTTTCTCTAATTGTTCTTTTAACTGTTTATCTTTATTTTCTTTGTCTTAAAAACTCTACTTAAGAAGAAGAGAGTGGTTCTCAAAGTGTGTTTCCCCATTAGCAGCATCAACATTACCTGGGAAATGGTTAGAAATATCAAATTCTTAGAATGTACCCCAGGTCTATAGAATCAGTAACTCTGAGGGTCAGGCCCGGCAATTTGTGAAGCTGCAGGGCAGGTAGTTCAGGTCATTGGGCTAGTCAGGCATCTACCTTTCTAATTGTTCCTTGTCTGAGACCTATAAATAAATAGTGGGCATTCAATTGGATTATTTCAAAGAGAGCTACAAAAGAAAGAACACACACAGAGACCTGCTGCTATATACATATCTAGGATATGCCCATGCAGAGCAGAAAGATTTATCCAGGGTGTCTTTATCGCAAATAAAAATTTGAGTAGCTATCCATGTTCTTTGCTGAACCCCAGCAGGAAAAGGATACTGTTGGATTGTGATCTTACATACATTGTCCCTGCCCCCTGCCCATTCTGCCTGAGGGGTTAATTTGAAACCCATCAGCCTGAGATGCTCTCAGGATTAAACTATTTAAGGTGTTCTACCCATTTCCTTGTCAGGAGAGAATTTTGTGCACTACATATAATTGATGACGGTGGACGCTTCCCAGAATCAAAAAGTGAAAGCAGTCTCCCATTTTTTTTTTTTTTAGAATAAATTTTCCTAGCACGAAACCTAAACTCCTTTCCTAGCCTAAGGGGCCCTGCACGATCTGGTCTCTGCTCTCTCCCCTTCTGTACCTTTGATCACCACCATCTGCCTCCCTCACTAGCATTGGTTGGTGGTCCTCTCACAGGAACCACCCAGTCCTGTGAGGGCTGGGACTGTGCTGATCTCTAGATCTCTTCATGGCTTGTTCCTTCATTCCATTGAGGTCTCTGCTCAAATGTTACCTACCCAGACAGACTGTCCCTGATAACCCTATCTAATATGGTATTTCCATCCCTTTCTATTGCTTTAGCTCACTTTTCTTTCCTTTCATCATCATGTAACATTACCTACATTTGATGGTTATTTGTCTGCCTTCAGTCATAGGAAGAAAGTTCTAGGAGTGCAGGGGTTTGTCTCTCTTCTTAGAGTCTAGAACAGTGTCTGACACCTAGTAGGCTTCCACTAAATACAGACTGAATAAATGAAGGAATTCAGAGGCCAACACAGGGGATGAAGAAGGAGAAAAGAGCTCTGTTCCTGTTACTGTAGGTTTTCAAGGGTCTGGAGATAAGAAATATCCAGGAACAAGGTGAAGTGCCCTGTACCATGCTGGAAAAGTCTATGTTCCATATTAACACCAGTCACTAGAGAGTCAATTCAGACTCATGGCAATCCCATGTGTGTCAGGGTAAAACTGTGCTCCATAGGGTTTTTAGTGACTGATTTTTTTTTTTAGAAGTAAATCACCAGATCTTTCTTCTGAGGTGCCTCTGGGAGGGCTCAAGCTGAGCATGTTAACTGTTTATACCATCCACTGATTATGTCGATACTAATCCAGGTAAAGCCACTCTTGACAGCCCCAAATGAAAGGATGCTCACATGTGAGGGGAACCAATGCGCAGGCTGGGATTGAAAAGGCAGGGGTTGGAGGGCAGCGGTTTGGAGGCAGCCTGATTTCTTCTGAATCCCAGCTTTGCCTCTCATTGGCAAGTGATCAGAGATTATTACTTACTTGTCTTCCTCTGAAAATGTAGATAATAATGCCTATCTTTTAGAATTTCTGTCATAATTTAATAAAATGATGTATTTAGAGGACTGGGTGCAATGTCTTTCCACATCAGTGAAAGATTTATGACATGCTTTTGGTAGGAGTCAGGACAGGGCAGTGTAGGTGTAGCATGTGGGACCATATGTTTAAGGGCAAAGAAAACAAGAGAGTGGGAGGAATGATCTGTAACAGGGCTCATGGGATTACGACGTTCTGAAGTCAACAGATTTTCAGGGACAAGAAAAAAGAGTCACCCTGATATGAGTTTTCAATTTTTCCCATGTCCATTGCTATTTTTGGGTTTCAGAGGATTTTCCCTCCATTCTTTCCCAACCCCTCTGCTTGGTAACTTTGCGGGAATCCAGAGCCTATTCATTTGTTCCATTTCCCCAAGTACAACTTTTGCCTATGTGCTCCCACTTATAAAAATGTAGATTCCTCAAGTTGCCATGGCTTTCAAAATCTACTGTTTGAAAATCACCAACATACAAAAGGAAAGAAGCTATCCCAGAAAGGAAGAATGCTATTTCTGGCTCCACGTCTTTGAAACGGCAGCCTGTGGCCAGATTTCCCAAGGGGTGGCGCCCACACAGTCAGCAGCTGACCCCATTTGTATTTGGACTGTTACTTTGAAAGAAAGCCACGAGGCTTATTTTCCAGTGTATTTGTAGATCTTCCACATTCCACATTCACTCTATTAATCCTATAATAATAAATCATATGATATTTATTACTCATAATAAATAATACCTGAGAGGGCTCAGAGAATCATGCCACACATCAAGTAAATGTCTTACCCATTCAGGGATGGATGACCCAAAAGCAAGGTATGCATGGGCTTACCTGTGTTTACTTACTAATCCGTAGTGCACAATTTCATCTGTTTTTTACCACATCAAAAATGGGTGAAACCCACGTGAAAGTGTGTACTCTATAAGCAAATGTACATAAACCCATGGGTACCTTGCTTACTGGTTAATCTGCCCCTGTCCCCATCCCACTCTGGCCTCATTGTTGCAGCTGGAGAAGTGACAATGACCTTTAGCTTTGCCTGGACCCAAATCCCATGGCCATGCTATGGATTGTATTAAAAGAGCCTGGCCCTTAGAGCCATTCTTGGCTGTGCCATAACTCTGCACTTGAAAATTTAGATTATAGGAAATGTCTGCACTTTGGCCTGGTTTGTGGCTTCAAAACACAGCCAGTGGATGCATGCCTACTTAACTTCAGAGCTGACAAGGCTTTTTAGTACCCTAACAAACAGGATTTATTTGGATTTAAAATTTATCACCAGGAATGGAAAATTGATGGTCTTGCCAGTGTTAGTAGCCAAGACTTCCAAGGTCCTTTTGGACTCAAATTTATCCCTAGCTCTTCAATAGAGGTTCTTTCTTACGGCCTGTAAATTTCACCAAGTAAATAAGAACATATTCTTTTTTTTTCCATACTACTACTAATGCTTTGATTATATCTTTGTGTGACAGTGATAAGTATTTTAAAAAGTCAGTACAGTTGTTCACCCCAAAGTTTAATAATTTTTTGGAAGCTAGGTACTGATTCAGAATTTAAAAGAATGTTACCAATAGCCTCACATTTAAGTTCAGAATTGGGTTGGAAATGATGTTATCTGTTAGAACGATAGCAACACCCCTACAACATTGTTTAAGAAATTTGGTTATTATTTCCATCCCTTGTCATGGTTTACATATTAGGTTTAGAATAATTTCCCCACATTTCTGTTCCTCAGAGTAATCTTTGTTGACCCCTCCTCATTGTCTCATAACTCTTTTTTAAATTTACTGACACGTGTGAGGAATGATTTGGCAATACAATTCTAAAACGCAGCTTGTATTGGTTTAGATTGTATACAATTACTAACTACTTCTGGGAAAAAAGATAACCTAATTATCTTAACCTAAGATGCAAATGTCTTTAGGCTAATGGGATATATAAAAACCAAATTTATAAAAACAAACAAAAAAGATGGTTTACTATTCATCCTAAAAGAATTCTTCCCTAAAGGAATAATCACAAGATTTCTTTAAGTAGTTATTTCCCCAGGTACACTGCAAATATTCAATTTTCAACACAAAATCCATTTATGTGCAACATTTCAATAACACGCCTAGTGTATAATGCCAGGCAGAGATTGTTTTGTTGTGTACTATCAGGTAAAAAAAAATTTTTTTTTTTTTTATCAGGTAAAGGAGCAAATTTAGGAAAATCTTCTTTATACTGATTTTTATTTATAAAAGTATTTATTGCAAATTCCAATTTACAAAATGAGCTGATGCAATGTGAAGCGTAAACTTTCTACCAGCTAAATCCTACTTTTAATACAGAAGTCTACTATTCTCTGCTTCACAATATCACTGCCTTATTGTGTAGAATCCCATTCTAATAAATGCACTTATGATGGCTGGATAGGGCAATGAGGTGCTTCTGATATGCTCTGCTTCCATGTGGCTTGGAGTCCAGGGACTGATGGGCACTGTGTACCCAGGCCTCAAGTTGGAGTCAAAGCTCAAGCTCCTTTAAAGCAGGATGGCATCATGTGCAACCTCATGTTGCAGGTGATTCACAGAGCAACATGCACCTGGCCAGGTTCACCCACCTTACTGAACAGGTCCTCCCTCAGAGTTGGTCACTGGCAATTTATCTCCAGTCTGAGTGTAAGCTTAAATCCAAAGCTGTCAAGGATGTGTTTGCTACCAAAAATAAAACAATTTACGTAGCACTTCTGGGATCTAAATGCCAATATAACATTTTAGAAAACACATTTTTCCATCTTTGCCTGATGTCACATGCACTAAGGACCATGAATAATTTTCTCTGCTTAGTGCCTGACACACAAACCCAGCAAATACACAAATATTAATGCATGGAGGTATACATGCTAGAATGTGGATGTCATCTCTCCATCACCTACTATTTGTAGTTAATCACTGATGAATTTGTCTGCCACACTAGACCCTTCCTATCTAATACAGCCTGTGAAGTGCTGATGGACTCCTTAAATACCATTCTCTTTAGCTGCTTTTCAAACACCATCAATGGCTCCCTTTTATCACATCTATCAAATCTGAACTTCTCATTCTCTTGATATAACTTTAAACCCCAGCTATTACGCAGCTACCCAACCTTCTCACAGGTATCTTCTAGTGCGGTCAGCACCATCACTGCCATTCATGTCTGTGCAGTGCAGTGTGGTGGACAGGCTGTATAACTGGCAGACAAAAGATCAGAAAGTGAATGGCTATTGATCTTGGGTGATTCAGGTTTGTTTTCTGAGCCTTTCTTGGAAGAAGGTTTCCTGAGCGGGAGGGAGATTGGACTAGCTCTTTGTAGCCCTAGGATTTTCTAAGCTCTTGCTTTATCACCTCAACTCTTCTTAGGTTTGTGGGCATAGATAGGAACAGATATGAAAGGAAAAGTGCTTTGAACCAATCAATACATTGATAACATTATTAAAATTAACACCGTTTCCATCACATATGTCAATCGTGCATTTGTATTTATTATCTCATTTCATTCCTTCATGAACTCTGTGAAGGGTAGGCACAGGAGAGGAAACCAAGGCACACAGGTGTCACAGCTTAACCAATGTCACACAGATAATGAGAAACTCAGAACCAGAAATAGTAGTTTCTTATTCTCTTAAATTTCCAGGTCCCAAGACCCTTTCTCCTGAGATCATTAATGTATTAGCATCCTTTTCTTTGTCCATTTCCAAGATGATTAACTTGGAAGAGAGTCCTGCAAATTGCTCTGGTATGCTGCTGTTAGCTGCCATGGAGTCAGCCTCTGACACATGGTGATCCCATACACAACTGAATGAAACGCTTACCCAGACCTGTGCCATACCCATGATTTGTTGAGGATCAGACTGTTGTGATACATACAGTTTTCACTGGCTGACTTCTGGAAGCAGATTGTCAGGCTTTTCCTCCTAGTCCCTGAAACCTATTCAGCATCATGGCAACATGCAAGCCTCCACTGACAGACAGGTGATGGCTATGTATGAGGTGCATTGGCTGGGAATTGAGTTCAGGTAAAAACTCAACATGTGATAAATGAAATGTTTGCAATAATACCTTAAGGATAAAATATCTTCCAGGTAAAAGAAAGACCCAGCTGTAACCCATTCAATGGAAGTAGCATATCTAGAGGCAACTCATCTGGAGAAGGGTGGCCAGCTTGGAACAAACGGGGCCACCCAACGAGGCAGAAAGGGATTTATGTCTCCAGCACTTTCCTGGGGAATTTTGGCTAGGTCCTGCTTGTTCGTCATGGAAGATAAGAGTAGTAATAAGTCAAAATTGACTCAAAGGCAGCTAACAATAATAAGTTAGAATAAATATAATGGGCCAGGTGCTGTCATATTTATGCTTATCATTTCATTTTATTTAAAACTGACTCTACCACCCTGGTTACTCTCCCTTCCTTACTTTAGTTTTCATTGCAGCACTCACCACTATCTAACATACTACTGAATTTGTTTATTTTGTGTATTGCCTACTATTCAAACATAAACTTCATGAGAGTGGGGATTTTTGTCTGTTTTGTTTACTGCTGCTCCCCCAGTGACTGAAACAATACCCAGCACGTAGTGTTGATGAGCTGTTGATAATGGGTAAATACATTAATGGACTTTCACAGAACTAATAAGTGGTGAAGACAGGGCTCACACTCAGGATTCAAGTTCTAGTTTAACACCTCACCTACAGCTACACAAGCAATGATGTCACATCAGCCTATCTCAGTCTGATCCACTAACACTGGGAGCATGTAACCAACTCCCGTTGCTCCAATCCTTTGCTCTTTAAGCAAACTCCTGATTATAATCCTGGCTTCTTAGGAGAAAACACATGGGCCAGCCATGTCCGTTCTGCTTGGAAATTATAATTTATTTTGTTAAATCAATGCATAGGCATTCTGATCTATCCACATCTCCTTCTTTTGACTCTGATTAGTGTGTTCCCACCCCAGTTCATTCCGTGCACCCTGCTGGGATCTAGTGTCTGGGCCTGTAATGTTTGGGACTGGACTCTGAAACTTTGTCACCTAAGAGAGGGCCTGTCTGGGGCGCTGTCCGTGAGAAACCACATGGGTGACCTGCAGGTCTGTAAGCCTTTCCTGGTAGTATCCTGATATCACTGCAAGCTTGTTTCATCTAAGACAAAGTATTTTTAGCAAAGCAATATTCTGACTACAGCTATCTGGGTAATTTGGGAATGACAGCAATGAACATCAATTGTGAAACAAAACTCACGAGAATCACACTGGATCGGCTAGAATACAAAAGCAAACCACAGTTTTACTTCAGGGTTTACTAGAAAGGTTAAACTGGAAACTAAGCAAGTCACACAGTTTTCATGACTGAACTCAGAGGGACATGAGGAAAAGAAAATGAACAATTCCACTATAATAGAATGAAAATTTAATTTGAAGCTTAGTGATTTTTCAAGCCTGAGTATCTAACAATATTTTTTAATATAAAGAGTAGGGCATTGTAAGTTTCCCCAAACACACAAGGATTCAAGAAATGGCTCCTGCAACTTTAATTACATGAATCATTTTTTTCTCAAACCATTGTTTTTTCCTTGACCTATTCTATCCTCAGACTCATTACATAGGAGTTCAGAAGTAATAGCACAAAATTTTCATTAAGTACACACGACGTCCTGTTGTTGTTGTTAGGTGCTGTTGAGTTGGTTCCGACTCATAGTGACCCTATGCACAACAGAACGAAACACTGCCCAGTCCTGCGCCATCCTTACAATCGTTGTTATGGTTGAGCTCATTGTTGCAGCCACTGTGTCAATCCACCTCCTTGAGGGTCTTCCTTTTTTCCGTTGACCCTGTACTCTGCCAAGCATGATGTCCTTCTCCAGGGCTGATCCCTCCTGGCAACATGCCCAAAGTATGTAAGACGCAGTCTTGCCATCCTTGCCTCTAAGGAGCATTCTGGCTGCACTTCATCCAAGACAGGTTTGTTCATTCTTTTGGCAGTCCATGGTATATTCAATATTTTTCACCAACACCACAATTCAAAGGTGTCAATTCTTCCTCGGTCCTCCTTATTCATGGTCCAGCTTTCACACACGTATGATGTGACTGAAAATACCATGGCTTGGGTCAGGCGCACCTAAGTCTTTAGGGTGACATCTTTGCTCTTCAACACTTTGAAGAGGTCCTTTGCAGCAGATTTGCCCAATGCAATGCGTCTTTTGATTTTTTGACGGCTGCTTCCACGGCTGTTGATTGTGGATCCAAGTAAAATGAAATCCTTGACAACTTCAATCTTTTCTCGATGTTGCTCATTGGTCCAGTTGTGAGGATTTTTGTTTTCTTTATGTTGAGATGTAATCCATACTGAAGGCTGTGGTCTTTGATCTTCATCAGTAAATGCTTCAAGTCCTCTTCACTTTCAGCAAGCAAGGTTGTGTCATCTGCATAAAGCAGGTTGTTAATGAGTCTTCCTCCAATCCTGATGCCCCATTCTTCTTCATATAGTCCAGTTTCTCGTATTATTTGCTCAGCATACAGGTTAAATAGGTATGGTGAAAGAATACAACCCTGATGCACACCTTTCTTGACTTTAAACCAATCAGTATCCCCTTGTTCTGTCTGAACAACTGCCTCTTGATCTATGTAAAGGCTCCTCATGAGCACAATTAAGTGTTCTGGAATTCTCATTCTTCGCAGTGTTATCCATAGTTTGTTATGATCCACACAGTCGAATGCCTTTGCATAGTCACTAAAACACAGGTAAACATCCTTCTGGTATTCTCCGCTGTCAGCCAGGATCCATCTGACATCAGCAATGATATCCCTGGTTCCCCGTCCTCTTCTGAATCTGGCCTGAATTTCTGGCAGTTCCCTGTCGATATACTGCTGTAGCCGTTTTTGAATGATCTTCAGCAGAATTTTGCTTGTGTGTGATATTAATGATATTGTTCTATAATTTCCACATTCAGTTGGATCACCTTTCTTGGGAATAGGCATAAATATGGATCTCTTCCAGTCAGTTGGCCAGGAAGCTGTCTTCCATATTTCTTGGCATAGACAAGTGAGCATGTCCAGCGCTGCATCTGTTTGTTGAAACATCTCAATTGATATTCCATCAGTTCCGGGAGCCTTGTTTTTTGCCAATGCCTTCAGAGCAGCTTAGATTTCTTCTTTCAGTACCATCGGTTCCTGATCATATGCCACCTCTTGAAATGGTTGAATGTCAACTATTCTTTTTGGTATAATGACTCTGTGCATTCCTTCCATCTCCTTTTGATGCTTCTTGCATCGTTTAATATTTTCCCCATGGAATCCTTCACTATTTGAACTTGAGGCCTGAATTTTTTCTTCAGTTCTTTCAGCTTGACAAACGCCGGGCGTGTTCTTCCCTTTTGGTTTTCCATCTCCAGCTCTTTGCACATGTCATTATGATACAATACTTTGTCTTCTCGAGATGCCGTTTGAAATCTTCTGTTCAGTTCTTTTACTTCATCAATTCTTCCTTTTGCCTTAGCTGCTCAATGCTCAAGAGCAAGTTTTAGAGTCTCCTCTGACATCCATCTTGGTCTTTTCTTTCTTTCCTGTCTTTTCAATGACCTCTTGCTTCCTTCATGGATGATGTCCTTGATATCATTCCACAACTTGTCTGGTCTGCGGTCACTAATGTTCAATGCGTCAAATCTATTCTTGAGATGGTCTCTAAATTCAGGTGGGATATACTCAAGGTCATATTTTGGCTCTCTTGGACTTGCTCTGATTTTCTTCAGTTTCAGCTTGAACTTGCATATGAGCAATTGATGGTCTGTTCCACAGTCGGCCCCTGGCCTTGTTTTGACTGATGATATTGAGATTTTTCATTGTCTCTTTCCACAGATGTAGTCAATTTGATTTCTGTGTGTTCCATCTGGCAAGGTCCATGTGTATAGTCGCGTTTATGTTGGTGAAAGAAGGTATTTACATCCTAGAAACATTAAATTGTTCATCCTTGCTTGTCATTATATATGGTAGTTTACAGTTAAATGCTTAAAACAAATTTACTCCTCTGTGTATTCATCGTAGAAGAAGCAGAAAAGATGTTTTTCATAGAAAATAGTGAATAATATTTTTAAATAATAAATAATTATTTAAAAGCATAAAATGTTTTCATTAAAAGGCATATCTATCATTTAGAGGGTTTAGGAGGATGTTTCTTAAAAACAATTCTGATTACGATGATGTCAAATGACAAGGGTGGCAAGGATGACCAGGTACAATGGTTAGTGTTGAATGGGAGAAATTCTCATACAAATACTGATCCCACAACTGGCACCTGGAAAGAAACCATTTCTGATTTGAGTATTTTTAGGTAATATAGTATTACACTTGCACATTGTCAAATTTACCAAGAAAACTAGAAATTATTTTAAACTAGAAAACAAAAATAATACACATGATTTCTTTTAAAAGGCACCAGAAGAGAAATCTATTTTAAATTAATTACCAGTTAAAGATCCTCTTCTGTTTGCTGACGGGTTTTCAGTGATTATGCAGCAAATATTCTCATTTTCCTACAATGATCAGTCTCTTCATGAAGCAGTTTATTCTGCTTTCCTTATTCCCTTTGCAAACTCTAAAGACATTGCCCATTTGATGTAGAAAATGGACTTTCTGCTAGTTTAATGTTTAATTACAGCAATGGGAGGGGAAACAGAAAATCCCACTAAATTGCAAATAGGCAATGCAGGGCTACGTGAGCTTTAACTATTTTCACGCCCTGTGCAACAGTCCATCGATAAAGCTTTCACTGGCAATTCTTTTTGCTAATTTCAGTTCGATGTTTTGGTATTTATTAGGTGTCAGATTATGTTTATATTTTTCATTAGTAGCAGGCATGTTTTTTATCAGGAATCATCTACTACAGTCCTGTCTCCTTTGTATCTTCAAAATAAGATCTATTCTTTCATTGTTGGAATAACTAATAAAACCTACCATGTTCTTCTTTGCTGTTGCTTCAGGATTTCTTTTAATGTAAGAATACTAAAGGGAATGCAAGTGTTTAAGAAAATGTTCCTCCTCCTGTTGTAACCCCCCACTTTACATTCATCACAGGAAGAAAATACTCAATCTAGGGAGGGTGTGCTTTGCTTGAACACTTCCTTTTGAGAAACAACAATGACAGCAACCTGTTGAGCAGTCAACTCTAGAAAGGCTGCTATATTGGTAGTTCCAATAACCATAAGGAATAAGAGGTCACTTGATCTTTTCTGCTAATTTTGGAATAACAAATTTTCTGGCTCTATAAAACCAGTATTATGGCTCTTTTTTTCCCACACCAAACACAAAAGAACATAAGTTGACTACCTGGTCCTACAGAAAATCACCCATATGCCACGTGAACTGGGGTGGATGAAAACCAATAATAGTTAACTATGGGCTTTGATGATTATTCAAAACCTCAACTTGCCCAAATTTTCAACTTATGATACAATTCCTGATCTACTAAATTCTGTGGAGTGATTGAAATGGCCTCTACTAAATATAAATTGGATGTATCCACTTTATAACCTTAGATATATACTTTCATCTCTGAGAGTCCTTTGAGGCAATTGTGTAAAATACTATATCAAGGATTGTTGTTGGAAATACTGAAAGATTTCATGATGTAAAAAATACATCAATGTCATTTAAATTGAATAAAATGGTTCCTTACTTTTCTACAAGCATTTTAGCCATCTTCTCAACAAACTTGTTTGATAAATACTGCAAGAAACAAACATTTTGCTCTTTGTACCATAGACAGATTTGCCAACCTGATCGATTTTTTCTCTATAGCTAACCTGATTTCTATATTTTCTCCTTTATTAAAGATCATGTAATCTTAGCTTCTATCCCATTCACATTTGCCAAACTACTGAGAGAGAGAGAGGTGCAAAGATGGAGACAAGAATAAGATTTCACAAAGCAGCTTTGCAACCGAATATAGGAATCTTACAAAAACATATAATGCAGATGGGAAAGATAAATCAATGGAACAATAAAACACCAAAGTTGTATGAAGAGAAGAAGTCTGGCAAGAGAGTCACACTAAGACGTATACTTGGAAAGAATAAGAATGAGCGTAGGAACAAATTATTTACTAAGATTTGAACAGGTGAAATAATTTGCATGCTGCCAGATGGAGGAATTGCATTCATGTGTGTTAGCCCATGTTTCCATCACCGTTTATATCTAATTCCCTTGTCTTTCACTAATGATATGAACTAATTACGAATCCTTCTTAGGTAGAGCTTAATTTAGAGGGAGAGTAGTGGAGCAAAGAGATGGATGACGTGGGTTGTTGACCTAAATCTGACTCCAGCTTCATTGCCATTTCTTTGTCATTTCTCCGTACAGACCAGAGCTGGTAACCTAATCATAACCAACTGAACCATGTTTTTCCATGACCGATTATGTCCCACAAAGTAAATTTAGCTGACATTGTAGAATTATTTGTTGACCATTTGAATAAGCAGAACTTCTTAATAACGAAGAGAGCTCCACTGCTTGTCTTCAAGGTTGGTATATGATTTCCCACCCCCTCAGGCCTCTGGCTTTCAAGTCTGTCCTAGAAGGAACTGATTATAAAACCACAGAATATCAGTATTTGAAGGGTTATTTTTATCGCTTTAATTCAATTCCATTGTTTTTCGCAAAAAGAAGCAAGAGGAAGTTATGTAACTTTTCCAAGCTCTGTCAGGTCTCTTAATTCCTAATCCAGTCTTCTATCTCAAGAGGTCAACTTTAGATCTGTTGGTTCCCCTGATTAGAGGCTCCACTGAATGTAGATTGAAGAGTTACAGGTATTGGCAGGAAGTGAGTACTTCCTACTGGAGGTATTCAAATATGATTTTAAGTGTTAAGGTAGGTAACATTATTATCTTTTTCTTTTCTTTCACGTTTTAACTGAGAAGAACACTAAGGCACAGAGAGGTTAAGGTTGCCCAAGATCACACAGCTCAAAAGTGGCCAACCCAGGACACAAACTCAGTCTACTACCTGTGCTCTTAACTGCAACACAAACTCAGACAGTCTACCACCTGTGGTCTTAACTGCTGTACTATTTTGCCTATTAGCTATCATCTGCCCTATTAGGAAGCTAGCCATGAGTTGGAATCGACTCAAAGACAACTGGTTTCTTGGTTTAAGCTAAGTCACTAAGGGTATATCATTACTTATTTCTTGTTTATCTATTCACTCATTTATTCAACAAATATTACTAAGCACCTACTATGTACCACCACTGTCTTAAGTCCTGGTGATATACCAGTGAACAAAATAAAGCCTTTACCCTAATGCAGGTTACATCCTAACAAGGGAGACACACAATAAAAGAATAAATATACAATATAAGTTCAGATAGTGACAAGTGTTTTAAGAAAATAAAAAGCAGGGATAAAGAATGATATGGTGAGGTGGCGGGGGGAGGGACCTCTCTTGAGAAGGCTGCCAGAGAAAGCCTCTTTGAGGTGATGACATTTGAGCAGAGATATGAAGGACATTAGAGAAGCAGCAGTGTGTTGCAGGCCTAGAGAAGAGCAAGCTCAGAGGCCTCAGGTGGAAACAAGCATGGTGTGTGGTGGGAAAAGCAAGGCCAGTGTGGCTGGAGATGGTCAACGAGGAGAAGGCAGAGGACAGCAGCAGCCAGAGCTTCTAGACCAGGACAGGAAGTTTTGATTTTATTCTACAGTGGGAGCCAGTAAAGGGTTCTTAGCAGGGGAATGACATACTCTGATTTGTATTTAAAAATTACCACTTTGTGAGGAATAATCGTTACGGGGGCAAGAATGAAAGCAGGAAGCCCAGTTTAGTGGCAACTGCAGTGGTCTAGCTGGGAGCTGCAGGTTATTTGGACAAGTGGAATAAGTTTTAGGAAATAGTAGAATATTATCTAATTTATTGGTAGTGTAGAAGAAGCATTTTGTTGGAGCATGTGCCGAGTATGGAGTCTCTGGGTGGTGCAAATGGTTAATACGCTTGACTGCTAAATGAAAGCTTAGATGTTTGAGTCCACCCAGAGGGGCCTTGGAGGAAAGGCCTGACAATCCACTTCCAAGAAACCAGCCATTGAAAACCCTACGGAAGACAGTTCTATTCTGGCACACATGGGGTCACCATGAATTGAAGTAAACTCGATGGCAAATGGTATTGGTAGCTTCTAGTTAAGAACTAAAACTCCTTTCCAATTAAGTGCTGAAAAACAAAATGCATGTGAAAAAAAAGGGGAGTGAGTCCTTTGTCAATATCACTGCACAAGGCACGACAGACCTGGGGAGAAAGCTTTCCTAGAGTCAGGTCCTTAAGGGAAGAGATGTTTTAGTCCAGCTGACACTCTGCCTTCTCCTAGCTCTGACTTCAGACTAAATAGTGAGAAAATCCATGTAAATATTACATACTGAAATTTATTTGCTATGCTAAAAATCTCTTAGTGTCTTCCTTTGGTTTTTTATCTGCCCCCGTGGAATTTTCATTCAACTACAAATAACTCTACTAACAGTTTTCAGTAAATCAATCTTTGGAATTACCAATTGACAAACATAAGCCTTATGTATGATTTCCACAACTAAGTCTTCAATTTCTGTCTTTTCTCCTGAACTTGAGTTTAACTGTCTCTAGAAACAAGGGAATCACTGCCCTTTAGATGGCCCCTTATTTTATGGAATGAGTTGGCAACCAAAATCACTGTCTCCCTGAGTGTTTTGGGGAGAGAATAATATTTTCATATTTCAGTTAATAGAAGTATTATTATTTTAGTCACCTAAACTCAAAGCTTGTTTTCTTATTATCTCTCCTTAATCCATTGTCAGCAAAGATTTTTCTTAATCTGTTTTTCACTTGGTATCATGGAATTAAAAAATCAGAAAACTGATCCTCAGAGATGAGTTATTTCAGTCATTCATTCAACAGATATTTGTTGAGACCCTCTTTGTTCCAAAGAGTCTTCCAGGTATTGGGAAACAGTGACCAAGGAAACAAAGACAGAAAAAGATAGTTAACAAATTCATAGGCAAATAATTTCACATAGTGGTGGGCGCTTTGGGTAAGATACGACAAGTTGCTCTGACAGAGGGTCTGGGGTCTTCTTTAGATGGGTTGGTCAGAAAAGGAGAATTTTAATTTCTGAGGATAAGCCATTTCAGGTGAAGGGAACAGCAAGAGCCCAGGCCCTAAAACCATGGCAAGGTTGGAAGGATTAAAAACCTCCGAAAGAAGGTAAGGAAGGCTGGAGCATAGTGAGAGAGGCAGGCGGGGTGTGGGGGACTGGGCCCATTTGATTCTTGGTCAAATCTTTCCACCACCCAAGCCTTCCTTTCTATTCCAGGGTCCTTCCATCATATTCTTACCAGTTCAACGGCCACTGTGTCTCTTCCTTCAGATTCTTAGCCCTTCACAACATCATACCAGGAACATATGACATTTCCTAAAAATTCCATTTTTCAAAATCATATAATCCTTGGACTTAAAAAATCTTCTATGTCTCTCCATTGTCTGTCAGATTAAGCACAACTCCTTACCCTGAACAATTAACTACAATTTGGCCCCAACCTAATCTAGGTGAGTGGGTCCATCTACTCTCTTAGTATCGGTTGCTCAGATCTGTTCTTTTCCTTTATACCAGGGCTTTGAATCGGTTCGAACCCCTGCTGAGAATTTGGATTTCCACCCCAGATATTGAATCAGAATCTACAGTTTAACAAGATCCCCAAGTGATTTTTATGTATGATAAATTTTGATAACCACTGCTCTACAAGTGGTTCTCAGAACTGGTCCCTAACCAGCAGCATTAGCATCGCCTGGGAACTTGTTAGAAATGCAAATTCTCAGCAGGAGTTAGAGAAGATCTGCTTTACACACAACTTCCTCTCCCAGCCTGTAGGATAGCTCCTCATTTGTAGCTAGTCAAATGTTGCTGCCTGGTGTTACTGTCTAACTTTCATGGCTATATACAATGTTCTCCAATTAAGCCCAAGATTCTTGAAGGTAGGGAATTTGTCCTTCCCTACAACATCTAACCTATTGCAATAAACATTAAAAACAAAACAAAACAAAAAAAAACTCTGTTGCTGTCAAGTCGATTCCAACTCACAGCCACCCTATAGAACAGAGTAGAACTGCCCCATAGGTTGGTTTCCAAGGAGCACCTGGTGGATTTGCACTACTGACCTTTTGGTTAGCAGCTATAGCTCTTAACCACTACGCCACCAGGGTTTCCACTATAAACATGATAAAATTTCTTCCTACTTGAGAGCACCATGTCTTTCTCACTTTGTTTTCTAACATATAACTCATTCGTACCCAAGTCACCAAGAATGAAGTAAGAGTCTGGTCTGTTGAAAGGCAGTTAGAGAAGGGATCCTGGGTATGTGTGAGAGAGACACAGCATGGCACAGTGGTTTAGACATGGACCTTGGAATCGAACGGCCTGACTAGGGGATTTTGGGAATCTTGGGCAAGGCTATTTAACATCCCTGTATATCAGTTGTTTCATCTATAAAATGGGTAAACATCCCTACCTCACGGGGTTGTTACCAGGATTGAACAAGTTAATATTTATACAGTATCTGAATCACAGGAAGTGTTACATTAAATTTAAATTCATTAAGTTAAAGTCTTTGAGGGTCTGAATAGCACTTCAAAGCCCAAGAAATCATTAAGCAGCAAATTTTATTTAGTGCCTACTATGGAAACCCTGGTGGTGTAGCGGTTAAGTGCTATGGCTGTTAACCAGAAAATTGGCAGTTTGAATCCACCAGGTGCTCCTTGGAAACTCTATGGGGCAGTTCTACTCTGTCTACGCTGTTCTATAGGGTCACTATGAATTGGAATCGGCTCGACAGCGATGGTTTCTTTTCTTTTCTTTTTATGGAAACCCTGGTGGTGTAGTGGTTAAGAGTCTGGCTGCTAACCAAAAGGTCAGCAGTTCAAATCCACCAGGCACTCCCTGGAAACCCTATGGGGCAGTTCTACTCTGTCCTATTGGGTCGCTATGAGTCGGAATCGGCTCGATGGCAATGGGAGAGGTTTACAGCACTAAATAAATAACTTGCTTAATCCTGGTTAACAATCCCCTGAGGTAGGGATGTTTGCCCATTTTATAGATGAAGCAACTGATACACAGCGATGTTAAATAACCTTGCCCAACGTTCCCAAAATCCCCTAGTCAGGCCATTTGATTCCAGGGTCCATGTCTAAACCGCTATGTCACGCTGTGTCTCTCTCACACATACTCAGGATCCCTTCCACTAACTCCCTTTCAAAGGTCTAGGCTCTTACTTCATTCTTGGTGACTTGGGTACAAATGAGTTATATGTTAGAAGACAAAGTGAGGAAGACATGGTGCTCTCAAGTCATAAGAAATTTTATCACCCCAGTAAAAATGTTACTACATCTCCGTTGTCATCATGTCTTCGTCTTCTAAAACGACATTTTAAAATTGAACTTAATGATTCAGAAAGAGACTAGGCCCCCAGCTCTGGAAACAGGAATCCTCAGAGGGCCTGCACAACAGCTGCAGCCTGAAGACAGTGGAAATTTCTCAACCCCCGCAAGAATCACAGTTTAATTTTCTCTCAGAAGATTTGGCTCTGGCTCTGAGAAGAAAATTCATGGTCTGGTCCTTAATCTGTGTTGTTCTCCTGAAAAGGCCAGCAGCACAGAGGTGTGGTTACAGGCACTGGAGACTGTCGGGATTTAACAGCCAGCCTCCAGCCAGAGGACTCCCCGTGAACTCACACACAACCTTCCAGTGAACAAAATGGGAGCGGTCAAATTCTGACCACTCCACAACATCTGCCACAATCGCTTCTGGTATGTCACATAAAACAAACATTAACATACTCAAAAATAATGTAAAGAAATATTTTAAATACTAGGGTTGTCAGAATTTTAGATAAGGACAAAAGATGCTTTGGAAAACATTTAGTCAGATTCTCCTTAGAAAGGAGGAATTGATATCCATGGAGTAGAACTATGGCTGGGGCCCTTGATATCACAACCTGATGCCCACTCTGTGATGTCACACTGGAAACTTCAGACAGATAAAACAAACAAAAAACTCTGGGTAATTACCTTTGTAAAGTTGCAGGTACCTCTCTGCAAATGAAACCAGTACCAGTTGCAGTCAAGTCAATTCGGACACACGGCAACCCCAGTGTGTCGGAGTAGAACTGTGTTCCATAGGGTTTTCAATGACTTGTGATATAGTTTTTTGGAAGTTGATCTCCAGGCCTTTCTTCAGAAGTGCTTCTGGGTGGACTTGAACCTCCAACCTTTCAGTTAGCAGTTTGCACCACTTAGAGCCTCCTTTGTAAATAAACCACCCTTGAATTCAGCAATTTTTTGAATTTCAAGTTCTGGTGAATTGGTGTTTTTGATATCAACCATGTCTGAAATCCTCTTTTGTAATCTCACAGTAAAACATAAACACCTCAAAAACTTTCTTAAGAGGTAATAATCATAGTAGAACACCAATGCAGAAGGAAAGTTAGAGAGCCAAAACATTATTTCCAAAACAAATCTTGTGCTTTATACTGGAGCTTTTCAAATATTGGAAAAAAATAAAAAAGGTGATTACATGACTAAAAAATGCTACAAGCTCTTCACTTGAAGAAACCTAAAATGTACCCTTTGGAAAATGAAATAAACTTCCTTTGTTGCTCCCATGACATAGTCAAGAAAAAGGCAAAGCTCCTCAATCTCACCCCAACCCCAAGTCAAAGATGTAGGTAAGCTGGAAAAAAAATAGTTCTTATATAATTTTGTTTTGACTCAGCGGTAGCTCCTACCACTTTCCTTTCATAATATCAGTGCCTCACATCCTCTCTGGGGCACTCCTGATGGTTTCACACCACACCTTTTGTGCTAAGAACTGTCTTAAAATCACTTGTAAAACTGAAATAGATTCAGTGGTTCAAGCAATTCAAATATCTAAGTGACCTTCTGACCAGGTTTAACAAAGAAATCAGAGCCAAGTGGATCTGAGCTTGAGTCAAACTACAAAATAGGAAGACTCCTCAGCCCAATCCTTTTCCCCAGTGGTAACACTCACTATGTAGCTATGCAAAAATTGTGGTGACTTCTTTAGGATCTGCTCTGTAGAGGGAACTCTGTGACCAAGGGCCCACACCTGCCTTGATCTCCTCTGTCTCTTCCTCTGGGACCAGCACCGTGCCTAGGACACTATGCGTCTTATTAATTGAAGAGATCAAAGTTGACAACTGCCTAACCTATAAAGGAACACTCTTCAGAATCAGGGGTTTTAACATTAAAGGGCTCAAGAATGCTCTGAATCTGTAAAGTAGTAAGTATTTGAATTTAGTCAGAAAATACTGTAAGTAGAAGTGGAATGATCAAACATTCGCTGAGTAGTAATCATGTGCCTGACCCTATGAGGTGCTAGGATATATGTGATTTCATTTAATCCATAAAGGAATCCTAATAAAGATGAGTATTATCCTCATTCTTACAGCTAAAGAAACAAACTCAGAGAGCTGAGGTAGCCCAAACACCTTGATCTCTAAACCCCCATAAAAGCAACTCACTCACTAGTATGATATTCAATGACTAATTTTTGAGATATAAGTGCTAAATTACTTTTGTAAAATTCACCGATTATGTTTCAGGAATTTCTGTAGATAAAACTAGTCCAAAATCCTCTGGAAATCAGCCTGCCTGAAAACCTTACCTAATGCAAGAGTAGTATTTCAGCTTAACTGCATCTTAATTAATTACTCATAACATGGCATGGCTATGCTAGTCTGTGAAAAACCATTAGGCAGACGTCATGTGACTTCACGGTATATAGTTCTTATTCCCACAACTTATATTTTGATGGCATCTGTTACCCTCTGGAAGAAAGCCAGAATTTCTGAGTAAAATGTATCAGTCCTAACAATGTGGACATTATTATTCCAGAAAGCCAACTGAGAATTGAACAAGATCTTACGGTAATGACTAGAACTGGGAAACAAGAATTTTCTCCAGCACAGCAGGAAGAAATCTTTTAATTAAGGTTATGAGAATCAGAAACATAAGCATCCCTTTATAAGTTTAAAAATAAATGACTTAGGATGGGTCGTTATTTCAAAGATGCGCTCATATATTCAATAAAATCCCAATCATTTTGCACAAAACATTTGAGTTTAAAGCATAATCCCATGTGAAAACTCATTAATCAATGTTGGATCACCAGATATCCACAAACTGACCCAACCACTTTTAGATTCACCAGTTGATGAGAAGTTAAAATCCTCTTTCAGAGGCCTCCTATGGAAATTGTTTTTCTTCTCCCTGGTTCTACTTTTTAATGAGTAAAATCTGGGTGGGAGACAAAGTACTGGCATAGTATTATTGGTATAGTGCTGCTGCTGTTGTTATTATTACTATAAAATAACAGTACAGCTCTGTGCCCTTCATGTTTTCTCTGATTTACTCACTCTATACAGTCTCTCTTTTATGGTCTCATCCAAATCTATGATTTCAACTATCAAATATACTCCAGTGACTTACAAATTTTTACAATTATTTAACAAATCCTTACTGAGCATCTATTACACACCTGGCACTATTCTAGGCACCTGGGATACCCTAGTGAACAAAAGAAACTAAAATCCTATCCTTGTGGTAGACTGTCATTTTCTAGTGGATTGTCTGTTTTAGACCTCTCTTCTGAATTCCAGAACCATGTGTCCAGTTTCTCACTGGACCTATGCACACGGACACCCAAATTAGACCTATGCACTTGGACACTATGAGCCAAACTGAGATGGCTCCTCAACTCATGCCTGTGGCACCTCTACCCTCGGCCCCAATTCCCCTGCTATCCAAGGCCAGAGACCTAAACCACCTCTCCCTGGCCATCATTAAAGCCCCTTCCTTAATTTTTCATATCCATCCTTTCTCCTCAATTTCCAGTACTGTTTCCTTAGTATCAGCTATCATCATTGTTGCTGGGTAATGAAATCTTTCTGCCTGTTTTTTCCTTTCTCTAGGATGGCCTTCTTGAATCCATTCCTTACACTGCCATGATGTAAATAAATGTAAAATACCTTTCAAAAATGGTTTATTATCTTTGAAGGACTTCCTGTAGGTTTCAGGATAAAGAAAAACCTTCCAAGTATACAAGGTCCTTTGGATCTGTCACCTGATGACCACTTTGGCCTCTTGGATATCCTCATTCTTTCTAGACATACTTCACTGCTCCCTCCACCTGCTCCATCCTCATTTACCTGACCACCTCCAGTACCCAGGCCTGACCTCCACGAACCTCATTTCCTGGGCCACCATGCTGCATTATTACCATTCCTTAATTTTATTTCTTGGTCTCCCTTACGTCACCAAAGCTCCCCAAAAGAAATTACTGTATCTGTTTCAACTTTGAGTCCCTAAGCCTTAGCCAAGTGCCTGGCCATAGTAAACACTCAATTTGTTGGTTAAATGGACATATCTTCAACAGATGGAAAATAATTTATTGGTCTACATTTCAAGGAAGTTTAGATTATACCTCAACTATTGCAATTTAGAGACTAAGAATTCTAATTCCTTAAAATATTGGAGAAGTGGGCAGAATTTTCTTCCTTCCAAAATAAGCGCTGTGTGTGTGTGTGTGTGTGTGTTTTGGGGGGGGGGGGGCACTCTTTTCTCCGGTACATGGCTTACGTATATTTGATTATAGTCAAGCTTACCTGATTCTTCACTGGGAAAAGGCTCAGCTAAAGGTAAAATGACAGACATTAGCCCCAGAAAATTTGTGTTTGGACCTTAGTTCTGGCACTTTCTTACTGAGCACCTTGCATGAGTAGTGTATTTCTCTGAGCCTCAGTTTATATAAAATGAGTATAATTAAATAAAGTAACATGCAAAATCTGCTAGCTCATATCATAAACTTAATGATTACTAGTTTCCTTTCTCTCTGCTTACCCATTCCCTTTAAGATACACACTTCGACTGGAATATGTTCCCCTCGCATTTCTTCTCTCAAAGTTCTCCTCATTTTTTAAGTTCCAACTTTTCTCTTAACCTTCTCTGTGAAACTGTCCTGAGTGCCTCTAGCCAAAAATAATGGTCCTGTCATCTATGCTCCTGTAGCTCTATATCTTACTCATTTGCTAACAAATCTCTGCTGAGTGTTTACTATGTGCTTGGCATAAATATGTTGTTGTTGTTAGCTGCTGTCCAGCGGGCTCCAACTCATGCTGACCCAGACATTACCTGGTTCTGCACCATCTTCACAGTCACTGGTATGCTCCAGCACATTGTTGTGGCCACTGTGTATTTTGATGCCTTCCTACTTAGGAACGCTCATCTTTCAGCACTACATCAAATATTATTCTGTTGTGATCCAAAGAATTTTCATTGTCTAATTTTCAGAAGTAGATTGCCAGGCCTTTTTCCTAGTCTGTCTTAATCTAGAAGCTCTGCTGAAACCTGTCCACCATGGGTTACCCTGTTGATTTTTGAAATACTGTTGGTACAGCTTCTAGCATCGCAGCAACATGCAAGCCACCACAGTACAACAAACTGACAGATAGGTAGTGGGGGTATGAATTTAGGTGCTGGGAATACAGAAGTGAGCAACACAGACAAGAAAATGACTCACTTAAGTGTATGTTGTGGAGAAAATAAACACATTACCAAGTATGAAAACATATAAGGTCAAATTAATAGAAGTGCTATAAAGAAAATAAACGATAGTAGGATACAGAGAAAATGGAGTAGCAGTTCTAGGGACGGTGCCAGGCATGCAAAGAGCCAGAGGAAGATGACTGCAGGCAGAAGGCACGCATGTGCAAAGGCTCTGACTGGAAAAAAGTGAGGCAGTTTTGAGAAAAAGAAAAGGGCAACTGTGGCTCAGTTGTAGCTGCCTAAGGAGAGGGGCCACAGTGCGTGTGTCAGTTTGTTGTACTGTAGGGACCTGCATGTTGCTGTGATGCTGGAGAGTATGCCACTGGTATTTCAAATACCAACAGGGCCACCCATGGTGGACAGATTTCAGCAGATCTTCCAGACTAAGACAGACTAGGAAGAAGGACCTGGCAGTCTACTCCTGAAAAAATTGGCCATTGAAAACCATATGAATAGCAGGAGAATGTTGTCTGATATAATGCCAGAAGATGAGGTCCTCAGATTGGAAAGCACTCAAAATAGGACAAGGAATAGCTTCCTCTTCTAAGTAGAGTCAATCTTAATGACACGGATGGAGTCAAGCTTTTGGGACCTTCGTTTGCTGAGGTGGCACAACTCAAAATGAAAAGAAACACCCATGCCAACATCCATTAATAATCAGAACATGGAATGCACGAAGCATCAATCTAGGAAAATTGGAAGTTGTCAAAAATGAAATGGAACGCATAAAGTTCAATATCCTCTTCATTAGTGAGCTGAATGGACTGGTATCGGCCATTTTGAATCAGATGATCATATGATATACTATGCCAGGAATGACAAACTGAAGATGAATGGCATCACATTCATTGTTGAAAAGAACATTTCAAGATTTATTCTTAAGTACAACACTGTCAGTGATAGGACAATAGCCACATGCCTACAAGGAAGGTCAGTTAATACTACTATTATTCAAATTTACACACCAAAAGTACTAATGTCAAAGATGAGGAAATTGAAGACTTTTACCAATTTCTGCAGTCTGAAGGTGATAAAACATGCACTCAAGGTGCATTGATAATTATTGGTGATTGGAATGCTAAAGTTGGAAACAAAGAAGGATTGGTAGATGGAAAATATGGCCTTCGTGACAGAAACAACGCTGGAGATCACATGACAGAATTTTGCAACACCAACAACTTCTTCATTGCAAATGACTTTTTTCAACAACATAAATGGTGGCTATACATATGGACCTCACCGGATGGAAAACACACAAATCAAATCAACTACATCTGTGGAAAGAGTCAATGGAAAATCTCAGTATGATCAGTCAGAAACAAGGTCAACTGTGGAACAGACCATCAATTGCTCAGATGTAAATTGAAGCTGAAGAAAATTAAAACAAGTCCACAAGAACTAAAATGTAATCTTGAGTATATACCACCTGAATTTGGAGACAATCTCAAGAATAGATTTGACACATTGAACACTAATGACCAAAGACCACATAAGTTGTGGGATGACATCAAGGACCTCACAGACAAACAAAGCAAAAGGTCATTAAAAAAAAACAGGAAAGAAAGAAAAGACTAAAATGGATGTCAGAAGAGACTCTGAAACTTGCTCTTGTATATGGAACAACTAAAGTGAATGGAAGAAACGATAAAGTAAAAGATCTGAACAGAATATTTCAAGGGGTGGCTTGACAAGACAAAGTAAAGTATGATGAAATGCGCACAGACTTGGAGTTAGAAAACCAAAAGGGAAGAATATCCTCAACATTTCTCAAGCTGAATGAACTGAAGAAAAAAATCAAGCCTTGAGTTGCAATTTTGAAGGATTCTATGGGGAAAATATTGAATGAAGCAGGAAGCATCAACAGAACATGGAAAGTTCATGATAAAAACTCTCAGCAAAACAGGAATAGAAGGAAAATTCCTCAACATAATAAAGGGCATTTATACAAAGCCAATGGCCAATATCATCCCAAATGGACAGAGTCCTTTATCACCACTCTTATTCAACATTGTGCTTGAGGTCCTAGCCAGAGTAATTAGGCTACAAAAAGAAATAAAGGACATCCAAATTGGTAAGGAAGAAGTAGAAGTATCTTGGAAATTGATATGGCGCTTCCTTAAAAAGCTAGAAGTAAAATTACCATATGATCCAGTAATCGCACTCCTTGGAATATATCCTAGAGAAATAAGAGCCTTTACACAAACAGATATACGCACGCCCATGTTCACTGTAGCACTGTTTACAATAGCAAAAAGATGGAAGCAACCAAGGTGCCCATCGATGGATGAATGGATAAATAAGTTATGGTATATTCACACAATGGAATACTATGCATCGATAAAGAACAATGGTGAATCCGTGAAACATTTCATAACGTGTAGGAATCTGGAAGGCATTATGCTAAGTGAAATTAGTCAGTTGCAAAAGGACAAATATTGTATGAGACCACTATTATAAGAACTTGAGAAACAGTTTAAACAGAAAAGAAAATATTCTTTGATGGTTATGGGGGGGAGGGAGGGAGAGGGATATTCACTAATTAGATAGTAGACAAGAATTATTTTAGGTGAAGGGAAAGACAGCACACAATGCAGAAGAGGTCAGTACAACTGGACTAAACCAAAAGCAAAGCAGTTTCCTGAATAAACTGAATGCTTCAAAGGCCAGCATAGCAGGGGTGGGGGTTTGGGGACCATGGTTTCAGGGAACATCTAGGTCAATTGGCATAATAATACCGATTAAGAAAACATTCCTCATCCCACTTCGGAGAGTGGTGTTTGGGGTCTTAAACGCTAGCAAGTGGCCATCTAAGGTGCATCGATTGGTCTCAACCCACCTGCAACAAAGGAGAATGAAGAACACCAAAGACACAAGGTAATTATGAGCCCAAGAGACAGAAGGGGCCACATAAATCAGAGACTACATCAGCCTGAGATCAGAAGAGCTAGATGGTGCCCAGCTACAACCGATGACTGCCCTGACAGGGAATGCAACAGAGAGCCCCCGAGGGAGCAAGAGAGCAGTGGGATGCAGACCCCAAATTCTCGTAAAAAGACCAGACTTAATTGTCTGACTAAGACTGGAAGGACCCCAGAGGTCATGGTCCCCAGGCTTTCTGTTAGCCCAGGGCAGGAACCATTCCCAAAGCCAACTCTTCAGACAGGGATTGGACTGGACTATGGGACAGAAAATGATACTGGTGAGGAGTGAGCTTCTTGGATCAAGCAGACACATGAGGCTATGTGGGCATCTCCTGTCTGGAGGGGAGATGAGAGGGCAGAGGGGGCCAGAAGCTGAACAAATAGACATGAAAATAGAGAGTGGAGAGCACAATAAAAATTTTAAAAAATAAATAAAACTATCTCTATTTGAAGATGATACAATCTTACATACAAAAAACCCCAAAGAATCAATCCACAAGAAAGCTACTAGAACTAATAGGAGATTTCTGCCAAGTATCAGGATATAAGATAAACATACAAACATCAGCTGGATTCCTCCACACCAACAAAGAGAACTTCAAAGAGGAAATCACCAAATCAATACCATTTACAATAGCCTGCGAGAAGATAAAATACCTAGGAATAAATCTAACCAGAGATCTAAAAGGACCCTACAAAGAAAACTGCAAGACACTATTGCAGGAAACCAAAATAGACCTACATAAGTGGAAAAATATACCTTGCTCATGGATAGGAAGTGTCAACATTATGAAAATGTTAATTCTACCCAAAACAATCTATAGATACAATGCGATCCCGATCCAAATTCCAACAGCATATTTGAATGAGATGGAGAAACAAATCACCAACTTCACATGGAAAGGGAAGAAGTCCTGGATAAGTATAGCACTACTAAGGAAGAAGAACAAAGTGGGAGGTCTCACACTACCTGATTTTAGAATCCATTTTACCGCCAAGGTAGTCAAAACAGCCTGGTACCGGTACAACAAAAGATACATAGATCAATGGAACAGAATTAAGAATCCGGATGTAAATTCATCCACCTATGAGCAGCTGATATTTCACAAAGGCCCAAAGTCAGTTCAATGGGGAAAAGACAGTCTCTTTAACAAATGGTGCTGGCATAACTGGATATTCATTTGCAGAAAAATGAAACAAGACCCATACCTCACACCATGCACAAAAACTAATTCAAAATGGATCAAAGACTTAAATATAAAACCTAAAATGGTAAAGATCATGGAAGAAAAAACAGCGAAACACTAGGAGCTCTACTACATGGCATAAACAGAATACAAACCATAACTAACAATGTACAAACACCAGAAGAGAAACTAGACAACTGGGAGCTCCTAAAAATAAAACACTATGCTCATCAAAAGATGTCACCCAAAAAAAAAAAAGAGTAAAAAGACAACTTACAGACTGGAACAAAATTTTTGGCTATGACAAATCTTATCAGGGCCTAATCTTTAAAATCTACAAGATACTGCTAAATCTCAACAACAAAAAGACTAATAACCCAATTAAAAAATAGGCAAAGTATACAAACGGCACTTCACCAAAGAAGACATTCAGGTGGCTAAAAGATACATGAGGAAGTGCTCACGATCATTAGTCATTAGAGAAAGGCAAATCAAAACTACAATGAGATACCATCTCACCCCAACAAGGCTGGCATTAATCCAAAAAACACAAAATAATAAATGCTGGAGAGGTTATAGAGAGACTGGAACACTTATAAACTGCTGGTGGGGATGTAAAATGGTACAACCACTTTGGAAATCTATTTGGTACTTCCTTTAAAAGCTAGAAATAGATGTACCATATGATCCAGCAATCCCACTCCTTGGAATATACCCTACAGAAATAAGAGCCCTCACACGAATAGATAATATACATGCCCATGTTCACTGTAGCACGGTTCACAATAGCAAAAAGATGGAAATAACCTAGGTGCCCAGCAACTGATGAATAAACAAATTATGTTATATTTACACAATAGAATACTACGCGACGATAAGGAACAATGATGAATCTGCGAAACATTTCATATCATGGATGAATCCAGAAGGCAGTATACTGAGTGAAATTAGTCAGTCGCAAAAGGACAAATATTATATGAGATCACTATTACAAGAATTCCAGAAAAGGTTTAAACACAGAAGGAAACATTCTTTGATGGTTATGAGGGATATCATTGTTGATGTCAGATGGATCTTGGCTGAAGGCAGAGAATACCAGAAAGATGTTTCCCTGTGTTTTACTGACTAAGCAAAGGGATTCGACTGTGTGGATCATAACAAATTATGGATAATGTTGCAAAGAATGCAAATTCCAGAAAGCTTAATTGTGCTCATGTGAAACCTGTACATAGACCAAGAGGCGGTCGTTTCAACAGAATAAGGGTATATTGAGTGGTTTAAAATCAGGAAAGGTGTGTGCTAGGAGGTGTGTATACCATACTTACTCAAGCTGTATTCTGAGCAAAAAAACCTCGAGAAGGTTAAATATATGAAGAATGTGGCATCAGGATTGGTGGAAGACTCATTAATAATCTGAGATATGCAGATGGCACAATCTTGCTTGAGGAAAGTGAAGAGGACTTTGAAGTACTTACTGATGAAAATCACAGACCACAGCCTTCAGTATGGATTATACCTCAACATAAAGAAAACAAAAATCCTCACAACTAGACCAATAAGCAATGTAAACACAAATGGAAAAAATATGAAAGTTGTCAAGGGTTTCATTTTACTTGGGTCCACAATCAATGTCCGTGAAAGAAGCAGTCAAGAGTAGAAATCAAATGACATATTGCATTGGGCACATCTGCTGCAAAAGACTTCTTTAAAGTGTTGAAAACCAAGCTGTCACTTTGAGGACTAAGGCGCCCCTCACCCAAGCCATGATATTTTCAATTGCCTTATACGAATGTGAAAGCAAGACAACGAATAAGGAAGACTGAAGAAGAATCCATGCCTTTGAATTATGGTGCTGGTAAAGAATTTTGAATATACCAAGGACTGCCAGAAGAACGAACAAATCTGTGTTGGAAGAAATTCACCCAGATTGCTCCTTGGAAGCAAGGATGGCAAGATTTCGTCTCACTTACTTTGCGCTAGTTATGAGGAGGGACCAGTCCCTGAAAGAAAGACACCATGCCTGGTAAAGTAGAGGGTCAGCAAAAAAGAGGAAGACCCTTGACAAGAAGGGTTGATGCAGTGGCTGCAACAATGGCACAGGACGAGGCAGTGTTTCGTTCTGTTGTACATAGGTCACTATGAGTTGGTACCAACTCAGTGGCACCTAAGAGCAACAAGAAGAGTGGGATGAGATGAGTTAGTGAAGTAGACTGGGGCTAGACTGTATAATGGGCTATGGGAGAGGTTGTATTTTATTCCAAGGACGACTGAAGTGTTTTAAGTAGGCATATGGCAGTGTAATTTAAGATTTCTCTGGTTGCTGTGTGTGTACTTCTGTCTCTCACCATAGCTCTGGTTTACACTATATTTGCTAGTGAACATAGCTGTCCTTCCCATTACATTGCGGTTCTTTGAGGGCCGTGGCAATGTTTTCTTCTTGTTTCTATCAGTTGCTCATACTACTCCCCAAGAAGTACTTTTTAAATTAAATTGAAACTTCTTGCAGCTTCTACTCTGCCTGCGATTGTAATAATCCTGATGGTAATAGTTCTAACCTTTGTAGGAAATTTGCAGATGCCAACCAGTATTTTTGCTTCCTAGTTTAATTCCTCTCAGAACCCTGGTGGCACAGTGGTTAAAGATCTCAGCTGCTAATTGAAAGGTTGGAGGTTTGAACTCACCGGATGCTCTGTGGGAGAAAGATACAGCAGTCTGCTTCCGTAAAGATCTATAGCTGTGGAAACCCTATGGGGTAGTTCTACCCTGTCCTAGAGGGTCGCTATTACGACGACTTGACAGCAATGGGTCTCCCCTCCCCAAGGCCTTCCTGCCATTGTAGAGTTGTCATTTGACTTCCTGTGTCCTAGCTAGGTCACCTCCCTGCCTTGCAGGTTGAATTTTTATAGTCGCTCTTCTGAAGAGCCTGGGGTGTGCTGCTGAGAGCGCTGGGTACTGCCTGCCTGATCTATTCTCAAAGGAACCACTGCTTCTAGTTTTATATATGGTCAGAATTGAAAAATAACAGGACATTTATTGATCACTTACAAGTGCCTGGCACATTATGTACCCAGCATCCCTTTCCACTATTTCCTAGCTGTGCAAATTTGGGCAAGTTACCAATCCTCTGCAAGTGTCTGTTTCCTCGGGTGCTGTTATTGCTAGCTGCTGACAAGTGGGCTCAGATGCATATCACCCTACGCACAACAGAATGGAACACTGCTGGCTCCTGTGCCATCCCCATGATCTGGTGCAGATGGGACTGCTGTGATCCGTTGGGTCTTCACCGGCTGTTTCTTCCCAGTCCCTCTTAGTCTGGAAGCTCCACTGAAGCCTGTTCAGCATCACAGCAACAGCCAAGCTTCCACTGACAGACAGGTGGTGACTGAGCACGAGGTGCATTGGCTAGGAATCAAACCGAGGTCTCCTGCATGGAGGGTGAGAACTCCACCCAGAATCAGCAATGCCCCCTTCCTCATGCTTAGAGTGGGGATGTTAATTACAGGATCTGCCTCATAAGGTTGTTACGAGGCTTTAAAAGAGATCGCTCATGAAAAGGACTTAGGCATCTGGCACATAGTGAGCACTGGTTTTATTGTTAGTATAATTAATATTGTTAGATTTTATTTAACTCTTATCACAGCTCTGCAAGGGAAGTGTTGTTATACCCAGGGCCAATATTTAACTGGTATGCACAGATACAGGTGTCCTAGTTGTTAAAATACTGCAATCTTTCCATATTGGTTGCCAAATAACCCAAGCCTTGCAAATACCCCTATATACACACACACCCCTGGAGCCTTTTCTGCCCTGGTTGTTCCCTTCCCTCTTCATACCATCCTCGTGATCCAGCAACTAAAGTGTTGACCGTCTGGCACAGCAGGAGGCCTCCAGGATCCCACTGCATTTTCAGCCCACATGTATTCTGAGTTCTGACTGATGACTGGTTGTAATACACAGGCTGTTAAATGTTTTGAGTATTACTCTGATTATACTTATTTTACCAACGGTAAAGTGAGCTGCAATTGAGCCACCAATCTTGTAAATGGAAATACTAAGAAGTCAAATTTTGGATTCTAATGCCCAGGTTTATTCCTTTACACTGAGCTGCTCCTTAAACACTGATTAGCACTTTTGGTTTCTTTAGCTTTGTGGGCAATCATCAGGGCACCGCAGACTCTGATCAATTCAGGCGGTCGCCTGTAATGTCTCAGTAGACCAGAGTCAGTGCCCTACCTACCTGCCCTTGTCTTTACTTCCCATCCCACTTCCATCACTGAAAATCATTTCAGCACTACTTGGCACAAATCCTTTCACCCAGCACTGAGGTCCAGCACCCTGAGCACTGGAACAGAGTCTTTGAGATGAAGACTCTGCATAGAGCCACACTGTTAAGTACTTACCATTTCTGTCTATTTCACAAACTAAAAGGAGGATTAGAAAGATGTTAACATATGTGCAAAATGTGGTAATTCATATATCTTACGTATGAATACTAAATAGAAAGTTAGAATAATGTACAGGATAGAACCCACAATGACAATGCAATCCAGAGTTGGGAATGGAAAAAGCTCTCTCTTAAATTGAAGACACATGTCTGAAATTAAAATGTGGAGAGTGAAGGAGGTGTCCCCTTGAATGTATACACTGACTTCTTAATTGTGCATTGCTGAGCTGCAAAGACCCCCTTGGCTTGCCTTGAAATATAAACATTTTTAAAAGTTTCTTGTTAAATTCTAAAGTCTTTACAACAGGCTTGAGTTAAAGATTGAGCAGTTATATAATTGGCATAATTAGATCCAATTTCACAATTAGCACAAATTATAAATAACAGAATCAGAACATATAATTTCATAATTGTGACACATAACAATAATGCAGAAATCAAGTTGGCAAATGGTACTAACACGGAAGGGGTGCACGTGAATCTTAGAAGAATCAATGTCTTTCAGGAGCCCAAGCATCTCGCAACCTCCAACAGTTACTGTTTAAAAATATGGTTCACCTAAACAAGATTGATTTTGACTTCCAGACTCAAAAAACATCTGGATAACTGTTAGTTCTTTTCTCTCCTCATGTAACCAAAATAATGGGTGACTAGATTTCTTTTCCATCTCATTAAAAGGACGCTCCCTCTCTTTCTGAGGTCTTAACGGATGATAGCAAGGAAGAACTCATTCGGAAGGGTGGGATAGGCTGAGAAACCTGCCGAGGCATGCGCCTGCCCCTTTGCTGTGAGAGCAGCTTAAGGCACATCCCTTGAGAGTGTGTGCAGGGACAGAGGGCCTGGGCTTGAGACTTGGTGAGAGAGACAACAGAGGGACTAAAGTGCCTCGTCTCTCAAACCAGCCACCTGACTTTTAATATTGCAATCATTATACTTGGTTCAGTTGGCATAACCCTTCCTACTGCATCTCTGTCTTCTAATTTTAAAAGAGGGGAAGGATGACGTTTTCTAATGAGAAATTCACATTCCAATCTCTTGCAGCTATTTTGGTGTATCTTTCTGTAAATCATATCCAACTATCTGAGGGCTAAGAAGAGACCATTCGTTTATTAATTTGCTCATTATTTTATTTATTCACTCAAATGTTTTGAACTTCCTCAGGGAAGAGACTATCTTTACATACCAAATCCTTAGCACAGCTGCTAGCATACAGGGAGCACTCAGTGTTTATTGAATTGGTTTTAATACATATTAGAGATATTACCTGCCCTGGTATGGCACAGAACAAAGAGCTACCATACACCTGGTTGTGGCCTTCAAGAAACACGCAATTATTTTTTGTGTAAAGACAGACAATTATGTTAACAAAAACATGAGCTAACTTGTCCTCATTTATGACATCACTGTGATGTCAGGAAGCATTTTTTTAGGCAAGAGCCAAATAAGTAGAAGAGCTATAAAGCGCCATGCATTAAGAGGAGGATGCAATCCCTACTCCAGGTGACCTGGATATATCCCTACGTGGTGCAAATGGCTAACGCACTCAGCTAACCGAAAGATTAGTGGTTCGAGTCCAACCAGAGATGCCTTGGAAGAGAGGCCTGGTGATCTACTCCCCAAAAATTAGCCATGGAAAGCCCTATGGAGCACAGCTCTACTCTGACACACATGGGTTACCATGAGTCAGAGTCGACTCCATGGCAACCGTTTTTTATGATCCCTGAATATCCACGGGTCGTCTTACGGGAAATGTCAGCCAAGGTCTTGAGAGCAGGCCTGGTACCACCAGAGCACTCGGGGGAAGCAGCAGTTCTCTACGCATACTCAGTACCTGCTCTTACAAGCACCCCTGGTTTGGTCCTGCTGTTTGCTGAATCAAGTAATAAATATCCACAAATGTCCCTAACATGTCTCAGCAAATGAACACTGAAAATCTGAAAATGTCCCCAGAATGTTAGAGAAACATCTAAAAGCCTTGGGCATTTTTTCTAACGATCTCTATTTTGTTTGTTCCTCCTCAGTCATCACCCTTTGGGTAATGGGAGAAGAAAAGGTCTTAGTGATACTTGAAGGCCATCACTAGCTTGGGATGGATGATTTATGCTTTCATACCCTTGCTTCTAATTTATTGAACTCCCTTTCGTTATTTTTACTTTCTTGTATGATTCCTCCTTTCCCCTTTTTATTTTCTGCTTTGAATAAATATGAGCTAGAAATATCAGTTCTCCTATCAAAAAATGAGGGTGTGCTTGTCAAAAGAAAATGCATTCCTACGACACCATGATCTACCCACATCTCCCTAACCTTATGCCAGAATTCAGACATTCTGACATTGGATATTCAAACAGCTTCGTTTAGGGTGTGGAGCAAGGCAGGGGTGAGGTAATTTGAAGTTTCTGATAATAGTTCAAACTTCTGAACTACTGGATGGATGCAGAGGCACAAGTATATTTTCCAGAATATACGACTTCATTTATAATGTATGTTTTAATGAATATTGATATAAATATTGCTTACTGGCATGATAATAAAGTTGAAGTACCGGAGGTGAAAAAATATATACAGAGGAGAAATATCTACTAAACTTGTTATTTTCCCATTTCACCAAAATCAGGAGGCATTTCCTAAGCATCCCAAGAAACAACTAAGATTTAATTAAGCATCGTAGCAGGATTCAGCTGAGTTTTTTTTTTTTTTTTCTCCCTGAATGAATGTGAGGAACGTCCTCATTTCCTTTTGCATAAATCCTTGAGGGTAACAGCTGTATCAGTTATTAAACATTTAAACATTCTTCCAAAGCCCTACTGATAAACACACACACCAAATCAACTCTGTAAAGAAAGCTATTTTTAAGAAGCATGAACAAAAGCGGCAGGAAAATGGCTAGAAGGTTTCCTACCAAACTGTTCAGAGTAGTCACCTCTGGGGTGGTGAGAGAAAAATACACAATCTTTGAATTGAGCTGCAGACGTGCTTCAACTTTCTATGTGCTCTAGAATTTTAATCTTGCTCCAGGAGAATCACAATTACAAGGCCATAATCTCCTTGGAGGTTAGGGTAACATTTTCTGAACTGAGTTCATCAGCTACAGGCTTTCAGGAGTTCTCCAAAAAGGCTATTTCAGGAAATAAACAATCTCCCATGGGAATGACTTTTTGTTTCCATCAGACCTAAGCTAATATCACTCCTCTATTTTTTATTGCCTGGTCATTAAAATTCAGGAATGAGGCCAGCTGCCTTGGGTGTGCACTGGTTGGATGAGGCATTTCATGTTGGAATAAATTTGTGAGCTCTTACCTTCCTGTCCTGGTTGTGGAGAGGGCATGGACAGAAGGGATGGGCAGAAACATGGATAAGTACATGGATACATAAAACATTGAGTGAACCAGTAACTGGTAAAATGCTGGTTTTAATGTTAAGGCTAAAGATAGGTAGACACTTTCACAGCCGCCTTCTCTTATGGTAAAAAGTCACCTGGTGATTTCTTCACTCCAAAATCCAAGACTTTCACCTGTCTCTTCTTGTAGGCCTCTTTGCAGCAACTGATATTGTTGAACTCTGGCTTTCAAATGCTTGCCTCTTGAGTTTTGGCAAGGAGTCTCTGGGTGGTACAAATGGTTAAGCACTCAACTACTAACCAAAGGTTGGCTGTTCAAATCCATCCAGAAGCTCCTGGGAAGAAGGGCCTGGCAGTCTGCTTATGAAAAGTCATGGCCTTAAAAACCCTATGGAGCACAGTCCTACTCTGCAACACATGGGGTCACTATGAGTTGGAATTGATTTGAAGGCAACTGGTTGGTTTTTTGTTTTGTTTTGTTTTTCCAGCTTCTGGCACATTCTACTTCCTGGTTCCCTTCTGCCTCTTTATTGCCTCCTTTTCTATTTATTTTACTGATCTTTCTTTTTTTTTCCTAAACAGGGGGGACTCCAGGTTCTGTCTCTGGTTTTCTCTTCTCTCTGTACTTCCTCACTTCTCCCATCTTTCTCTAATCTAATGACTTCAATTTTCATTCTATGTGGACAGTGATAACTGTCATTTGCTGAATACTTACACTGTGCAAAACACTTTTGTACATTTCACCTCATTGATCTCACAACAATCCTTTGGCAGACGTAGCATTTTCCCCATTTTAGATGAAGAGGTGGAGGTAGAAGCTCAGATACGCTGCAAGACTCATCTAAGATATCCAAGATCACACACCCAATAAGTGGCAGAGACAAGGTTTGAACCCAGATCTTTCTCGCTCCAAGGCAAACACTGTTGTCACTAAACTGTTTCTCTTAACCCTAACTCTTGGCCTCCTAGTCTCACTTCAAAATCAACAAGTCTTATACTCTAACCAGCTTCTCCTCCTGACACACTTACTTTCTAAAACCAAAACACCACCTTCCTCCCAATGACCAGGTTCACAATGTCAGGCATCTTTGGCTCATTTTCAGTCTCTGGTTGCTCCCTATATTGTAGTTTATGTCTTCCTACACAGATCATAAGCTCTTGAAGGGAAGGACACAGAGCCACTGTGATCTCTCTCTCGACACTTCAGTGTTCTGCAAAATAGGTGCTCACTAAGTGTTATCCTTGGGACAAAGCAGTAAGGAGGGTCATGCTCTTCTAAACCCTCACACTCAAATAATGAATTCCATTTTTGTAGAATGATTTTTGAGAAGAAAAATGCAGTATACAGCTATGTTTATAATCAATTATTGTCAAGTTCACTCCAGCTCATGGCAACCCCATGTGTGTCAGAGCAGGGCTATGCTCCATGGGATTTTCCAGAAGCAGATTTCCAGGCCTTTTTTCTGAGGTGCTTCTGGGTAGACTTGAGCCTCAACCGTTTGGTTAGCAGCTGAGAGCATTAACTGTGTGCACATCCAGGGACTCCACGTTTATTATAAGAATACAGTAATTTAAATCAGATGGTATGAGAGTCACTAAATGTGTATCTTGATACACTAAAGTTGTAACTTTGGCTTCCCTTGGGGCACTTAGTTTTAATCTTCTGTGAGTCAGAAGAAACTCCAAATCATTGACAACCACACTCTCTAAGCAATGCTACTGATCTCACTGAGAAATTATAAGCAACTACATATGGCAAGATCAATGCAAGTCCATCACCAATAACGGTAAATCAACCTCGAGTGTATGTTGACAGGGAGCCAGTGCTCACCAACTTGGGTTAAACAATATACTGTTCCCAAACACAATTTTTCATTTCTTAAACCCTTGATTTTTAAAATTCAAAGACTTTCTCAAGTACAAATCCTCTGTTCATATTTGATAATAAGAAAGCTCCAGATCTGTGGAATTGGAATGCTAGCAATGACAGGAGGCATGAAGTCAAAGGACGATAATACCTGGGCAGTTGAGATTTGTATAACCAAGGAATACACTGGGAGCCAATGATTTAACCCATCTAGGGGTTCTTCAACGATTGACAGTTCTATTTAAAAGTTAACAAAGTAATTCCTACAACCTTTGTATTTGGGGAGGAGGTAGAGTACAGAAGGTGAAAACATCTAAAACGCAATATAGTCACAGACAAAAACTCTGTGATCACTCACCACGATCATTTGAGCCACATAACTTTCAGGTCCAGTGTATTCAGTTGGGTCTTTCACTTTCACCAGGACGATGAAGTACAAATAATGCCACATATTGTGTTCTGACTTAATGTGCTCTTCAAATGAAACCGTTTTATTATCAAACTTGTCCCTCTCAAGTCCTGCAAAACACAGGAAACACAATATGTGTAATCTGTCATTTAGTCAGCATTTCCTTTTTAGCATAAAAACAAAACATAGTAATTATAGTGAAAATGCTTTCTGAAAGACTGTGCCGATTTAAAATGTTATGATTAAAAACAATACAGCACACAAGACCTTCAGAAAAAAAGGCCATAGTTTACAGATTTCTTTCCAAGTAATATTTTTTTTTTCCCATGGATTCTTGGAAATGCAGTCTTATTATAGATGTAAAATGTGAAGATAGTTTAAAATATAGCCATATCAAGATTGTCAAATTTAACAGGACTGCAAGTCTAAGATTAAGAGGTAAAAAAGATTGTGTGAGAAAAAGTATTCTTGCTAATTAGGACAGAAAAAAAAAAAAGTCCTTTACCCATATCATTCTATCTAGAAACTTGGGTAAGCAGAGGGAAGGCAGCTGAGGGTCATCTCTTCAAAGCCACTTATAATCAGTAAAGGGCAACCGAATGTAGACAGCAATCTGTGCTATGAATGAAATGAAGATTTAGGCACTCGTGCAGCCTTCTACACTATTGTGTTTCAGGCATTTTTGGGAGGGGATGGCCTGTTCAATTTCCAGGGCATATTTTGAGCCTCTGGAAGGACACTGAAGAGAGGCTCTGGGTAGTAAGATTCTTTTCTCTCAAAGGTCTAAGAATGTGTGAAAGGAAATGAATGGAGATGAAGAAAAACATCTCTGGAAAAATGAATTAGATTGCCAAGGAAAATGGGATGTTGGGAATCAGTCTGGTTTTGTAGTTCAGATATTGGAGAAGAAGCCAGGAAATTTAATTCCAATCTTGGCTACTCTTTTCCTAAGTATATATTTTTAAAAGTCCACTCAAGCCTGATTAAGACTCTTTAAATAATAAGATATAAAGCATGATAAGTAAAAAATCTGTCCCAATGAGGGATGCCCTTTTAACTTACATTAATGGATATTACAGAAAAGACCACGAAATTTAGCTGGCTGATGGCTATGTCTCACCTTATTTGACCTATCATCAGCTCAGCCTGCCCCAAATAAACTTCATTCCTTTTCCCCAAACTTGCTCCATCCACAGGCCTCCACTTTTCATCTGAAGATAACTCCACCCTTCCAGTTACTCAAGCAAAAGCCTAGGAGTCATCCTTAAATCCTCTCTTTCTCTCACATACCACATCCAATCCATGTTTAAAATTTTTTTGGCTCTACCTTCAAAATATATCCAGCATATAATCACTTCTCACCACCTCTACTGCTACCACCTTGGTTGGATCCATTATTATCTCTTATGTGGATTACTGCAATAGCCTCTCAACCAAGGAAGAACAGAGGAGAGCAAAATGAATTCTGGTCAGGTACATTTTAAAAGGTTTCAAGAAAGTGTAAAGCTTTAAAAAACCTGGCTTTGGAACATGATTATGACAAATGGAGAAGTAGATGGTAATAAAAGGTATTTAATTTTTATCGAGCACCTACTTTGTGCTGACAAGTATAAGGTATGTAAATATGCTATTATAATTACTATAGTCCAACATGACTATTTGAGGAAACAGATTCATAGTGATTAAACAAATTACTCAAGCTAGCACCTCTAGTGAAAAAACCAGTCAGTATTTAAAGAAAAACATCTCTTGATTCCAAAGCCCATGTTCTGTTGCCTTCTGGACAGAGGATATGACATGGCAAAGCTAGAGATGAAAGCAGGTGACTTTTTTGAGGTGTGTTACATTGTCTGACGTGATTAGAAAGGGCCACTGGGAAATGAAGATGAAACGGTATAATTGGCACAAGCCATGAAGTGCTTAAATGCAATGCCAAGGAGTCTGCACTTTATTCTAAAGGTAACTGATTGATTGCTCTGAACTGTACTTTAAGTAAACTCCTGTGGCAGGACTTAGAGGAAGACTGTGGGAGAAGAGGCTCAGGGTGGGGAGATCAGTGCACAAGAGCAGAAGAGGGGGAAATGCAAAAGAAGGGAAATTGCTTGTCTTTCATCTTCATATGTTCTTGTTCTCCAAGCTTCATCATCCATTTCCATAGTTTGAATGATCATCATGCTGATGATTTCTCAATCTTTATCCCCCAAACTGACCCTTCTTCTCCACTTGAGTTTCTATTTCCAGCTGTTACTGAATAATCAGCCTGGATAGCTTGCAGGCATGTCAAACTTAACTCATCAAGAATTTGTTTGTTTGGCCCTTCTTCACCTTTGCCAATGAAGTCCCAAGCAACCAGGCGTGACAGTGCACTATAATCTACTTGGGGCACATTCATTGTAGTCACCTGAATTTCTCACCATACTCCACGCACACCCAGTCCTTTGAAAATGCTATGCCTCTATCTACTCTCTTTTCTGCTTTGCAGGTAGTCCTCCTTCAGACCTAGCTCAATCACTGGCCTCACTCTGGGTCCCTCAGACTCAGCCAGTTGGTTGATTCTCTCTGAGCCCACAATACTTTGTTATGAAAATTTATCTGTTTCTACGTTAGCCTCTACTACTTTATTGTCTCATTTATTTTTGTATTACCAGCACATGGGATAGTGTCCGAAAAACAGCAGGCCTTCACTAATGTTGACAGAATAATTGAATAAATGAATGAAGGAGATTCTAGAGGCATTTTGGAATGAAAAGTTACGAAGGCCTGATATTCATTTAGAGGTATAGGTTGAGACAGAAGGAAGAATCAAAGGTGACTCATTTTTATGACTTGGATGCCTGTGTTTACAGTAATGTCACTACAGTAAGAGGGAAAATAAAACAGGAGGAAGACATTTTAGAGGGAGGATATGTTTGATTTTGGATATGTTGAGTTTAGAATGCCTGTGGAATAACCAATGTTGAGAGGTTTGGTAGGAAGCTGGAATATGTAACCAAAAGACATGGAGAAAGATGTAAACATACAGGTTTGAGGGTAAATGACATGACATAGAATGAAGGGTGGAAGCCAGGGTATTAGATAAGACGACTTAAGCAAAAGGAAAGGAAGGATAAGGGGAACTTTGTGTGCAAAAAATAAGAAGATTGTACTCATGTTGTACTTCCTACACAATATGACTAAAGTAAGGGTACACACATACCCATTCCCAGGTACCCCCATTCTTCTCTTCTTTAGTTTTCTCCATAGGCTTTGTTATCATCTGACATTCTTATGTATGTTGGAAAATAAGCAAAATGATGGCAGTATTTTTGTCTGTTTTGTTCATTGGGATACCCTGGCACATATTAGATGCTCCGTAAGTAATTACTGAACAAATAAAGGAATGAATAATTTTAATGCATGAATACAGACAATAAGGTATTAATCTTTTGAGTAAAGGACATAGATGGTCCCTCTCTGACAACATGGTCTTTAACTCATTACCATTGGGTTGATTCCAACTCGTAGTGACCCTATAGCACAGTAGAACTGCCCCGTAGGGTTTCCAAGGAGTGGCTGCTGAATTCGAACTGCTCACCATTTGGTTAGGAGCTGAACTCTTTAACCACAGCACCACCAGGGCTGCAACATAGTCTTTATCTTCTATTAAATCACCTGGAAAAAGCTTTCATTCTAGGTACCTAAGTGTCCCTTTCTGACCTATCATCAAATCCTTTCTCCATTTTGTTGTTTTGTAACATTTGGTCTATGTAAAGCTCCTTCTCACTGGGCTTTCAGCCTCTAATAATTAAAAAGTAATCATTGATATGGATACCCAGTATCCAGTGCCATCAAGCCGATTCGGACTCATAGTGACCCTACAGGACAGAGTAGAACTTCCCCATAGAATTTCCTAGTAGCGCCTCAAGGATTTGAACTGCCGACCGTTTGGTTAGCAGCTGTAGCACTTAACCACTACGCCACGAGGGTTTCCTTGATACGGATAGCAGAGCCAATTTTTTTCTATGCTCACTGCTTCGGCTGTGTCATCTGCTAATCATCACCGTAACATGACTGCCCCTGGGCCGCTAGCAATTGTTTTCTAAGTCATGACTCTCCAACATCTGGCCATTGCTTCTGAGGCAGGTAAAGTCTCATCTGTTCTCATTGCTGTCATAGAATCCACCTCCTCTATTGCTGTTCTGGGCATCTCTTGGTACACTCCTAGAGCTGATTCTTTCTCTCCTATTGTGGAGACTCTCTCCTCTGTCATTTGATATCATATCTCTCTTTGGATCACAATTTAACACCTAATTCTTCAGGAACCATTTCTAAGTTAATCACAACTCTTTTACAACCTACTATACAATATTCAATAGCCCTAAAATATCTTAACGCTTTTAATGTTCTTAAAATTTATATAGGAGCCCTGGTAGAACAGTGGTTAAAGTGCTCGGTTACTAACCAAAAGGTTGGCTGTTTGAGCTCAACAGCCACTCCATGGGAGAAAGATGTGGCAGTCTGCTAGCATAAACATTTACAGCCTCAGAAACCCTCTGGTGCAGTTGTAGTATGTCCTATAAGGTAGCTATGAGTCAGAATCAACTCAACGGTAGTGGGTTTGGTTTTGGTGTATAATATACATGTTATGTATGATATCTTATATGTGGTAAGTGATTCCAGGAATGAGAGCATATCTAGGTATATATTATCATAATGCTTCTTAAATGTTTCTGCTGAAGGTCCTTTAAAGGAAGACAGCCAGAAATGTACAACTTAGTGCTCCTGAGATCACAGGACTTAGCAGATTAGAGTGCCTGGCACCAATTTTCAATTTTTTTTTAAATGCTATGTTTTTTAAAATTCACACTAAGCTTGTTCTACTTTACAATATTCTATTTTTTTCTAAAATGAAAATACTATTTAAATTTATTCAAATTACTTAAATGTCCCCTCAAATATTTTAATAAACATGAAGCTTCCAGAAAATAGACCATATTGATCTAACACCTTCCCGTGCCTCCTGATATATCATTCCATATTGCTGTGGGCATAAGGAGTCCATGGATAGCACAGTCAAGTACTTGACTACTAGCCAAAAGGTTGTGGTTTTAAACCCACTCAGAGGAGCCTCAGAAGACAGGCCTGGTAATCCGCTTCTGGAAGGACAACTCTATGGACTACAGTTCTACTCTGACACATATGGGGTCGCCGTGAATCAGAATTGACTCAGCAGCAACTAACGACATCCCTGTGGACACGTGTATGCCACAGAAATGATACTTGGCATGTGATGAATTTTAGAAGATCCTGGCATTAGTGTACCCTGGTTTTCTGTCTGTCTGCAACATATGCCAATTTAGTATTTAGTTCGTTTATCTTCCTTTTATAAGTCTTAAGAGACATAAGTACAGGGACAATGTTAATTTGCGGCTGATTTATTGAGTAGTCATTCATGAAGCAAAAATTTTCTAATAACTCCCTATACATACTAAGGAGGCATAAAAATAAACAAGATATGGATCACTTAAAGAAGAGATATTAACATGTATTCAGGGCTTACTCTCAGTTAAGCCTTGTGTCATTTATACTTGCCACAACCCCAAAACACGGCATTATATTGCCCACTTTCCAGATGAGCAAACAAGGAGGTAAGAAACAGACAACATCACACCACCAGGATGTGGAGCCAGTGCAGAACTATGTCTGTGTGACTGGGAAGCTCATGCAGGCACTTTGTACAACACAACAGTGCGCAGCATGCAGTATAGGGGGTGAGGCAATAAGAACATGTGCAGTACCATATAGCCGAGTGTGATGTGAGGAGTTCAGAAGAGGCACATTCCCTTTCGGTTGTTAAGACCAGAGAAAGCTTCATGCAATAATGACATTAGCTGGGCCCCAAAGAGGAGGCAAGAGTGCAGTAGCTTAGGAGACTGGGCATTCCAAACAAAACACCTTAACTGAGAACACCTGGAGAGTCTGGGAAGCTAAAGGTGAGAAATACATTTGGACTGAAGTTTGACCTATAAATGAGAAAACAAAGGGTGAAAAGGTAGGCAAAATACAAAAGAGGCCAGAATGTGGGACACCTTATACCCCAAAAAAACCCAAACCCAGTGCCGTCCAGTTGATTCCGACTTATAGCGACCCCACAGGACAGAGTAGAACTGTCCCATAGAGTTTCCAAGGAGCTCCTGGCGGATTCAAACTGCCAACCCTTTGGTTAGCAGCTGTAGCACTTAACCATTACGCCACGAGGGTTTCCACGGGACACTTTATACACCAGGAAAATCAGAGCTTTTGAGTTATAGAATGCACAATACTATTGATGTTTTTTTGAGTAGGGAAATTATGAAAATCAAAATTTTCATAATTTTTTCAAAATGGAAAAATTAGTCTGGCAACACTGAGCAAGCCGCTTGGCAGTGTGACAAGTCAAGGTGTGGCAGCAGCAATATGTAGAGGAATATGAGTGAAACTGTGGAAGCAAATTTATTAGCACATGATGAACCTGGAAGAGAGAAAAGGAGATGCTGAAAGTGTGAGGTTCCCAGCCTAGATCACTCAAGGCACAATGCGGTATCATTACTTGCAATATGGAAGTCAGGATAAGGAACTGGGTTAGAGAAAAGAGATAGAAAGGGATGGTGCGTTGATTTTTAGACATGGTAAGTTTGTCTGCCAATACGACATGGTTGCCCAGATGTGCAGTACACAATCGAAAACAGGGAAAAATTGAAAAACAGATTCCTCCCAGGGAGGAATCAGAACTAGGACTACATATTTGGTAATAATCTGCATAAAGGTGGTATTCAAAAAGGAGTACATAAAGATAACGGTCAAGGATAAAATCAGGAGTTGGGAGAAGGAATAAGACCCTGTGGTAGGACAAGAAAATGAGCAGTCAGAGCTGGAAGAAAAGGTCAGAAAGTAATTAACAGTGATATTTGAGAGAAACATTTCAATATGGTGATGAAGGCCATATTGTGATGTTTTAAGGAATTTATAGGTTATAGGCTTTTTAATAACTGTAAAAAGCCAATGAGAGTTTTGACAATGAAGGCACAGCTTGTTGCTGTTGTTGTTAGGTGCCTTCCGATCAGTTCTGACTCATAGCAATCCTATGTACAACGGGAACACTGCCAGGTCCTGTGCCACCCTCAAGATCGTCACTATCCTTGAGCGCATAGTTGCAGCCACTGTGTCAATCCATCTAGTTGAGGGTCTTCCTCTTTTTAGCTGACCTTCTACTTTACCAAGCATGATGTCCTTCTCCAACATGTCTATCCCTCTATCCCTCTTGATAACATGTCCAAAGTATGTGAGACATAGTCTCACCATCCTTGCTTCTAAGGAACATTCTGGTTGTACTACTTTCAAGACAGATTTATTTGTTCTTTTGGCAGTCCATGGTATATTAAATATTCTTCGCCAACACCACAATTCAAAGGGCTCAATTCTTCTTCAGTCTTCCTTATTCAATGTCTAGCTTTTACATGCATATGAGGCGATTGAAAACAACATGGCTTGGGTCAGGCGCACCCTAGTCTTCAAGGTGACATCTTTGCTTTTCAACACTTTAAAGAGGTCTTTTGCAGCAGATTTTCCCAATGCAGTGCATCATTTGATTTCTTCCATGGGTGTTGATTGTGAATTCAAGTAAAATGAAATTCTTGACACCTCAAACTTTTTTCCATTTATCATAGTGTTGCTTATTGGTCCAGCTGTGAGGATTTTTGTTTTATGTTAGGCGTAATCCATGCTGAAGGCTGTGGTCTTCGAACTTCATCAGTAAGTGCTTCAAGTCCTCTTCACTTTCAGCAAGCAAGGTTGTGCCATCTGCATAATGCAGGTTGTTAATAAGTCTTCTTGATCTATGTACAAGTTCTTCATGAGCACAATTAAGTGTTCTGGAATTCCCATTCTTCCCAGTGTTATCCATAATTTGTTATAATCCACACAGTCGAATGTCTTTGCATAGTCAAAAAACACAGGTAAACATCCTTCTGGTATTCTCTGCTTTCAGCCAGGATCCATCTGACATCAGCAATGATATCCCTGGTTCCACGTCCTCTTCTAAATCCAGCGCGATTTTCTGACATTAAATACACTGCTGCAGATGCTTTTGAATGATCTTTAGCAAAATTTTACTTGTGTGTGATATTAATGATATTGTTGGATAATTTACACATTCGGTTGGATCATGTTTCTTTGGGATGGGCATAAATATGGACCTCTTCCAGTCAGTTGACCAGGTAGCTGTCTTCCAAATTTCTTGGCATTGATGAGTGAACACTTCCAGCACTGCATCTGATTGTTGAAACATCTCAACTGGGATTCCGTCAATTCCTGGAGCCTTGTTTTCTCCTAATGCCTTCAGTGCAGTTTGCACTTCTTCCTTCAGTACCATCGGTTCCTGATCATATGCTACCTCCTGAAATAGTTGAACATCAACCAATTCTTTTTGGTATAGTGACTTTGTGCATTCTTTCCATCTTCTTTTGATGCTTCCTGTGTCTTTTAATATTTTCCTTGTAGATTCCTTCGGTATCACAACTCGGGCCTGAATTTTTCCTTCAGTTCTTTCAGCCTGAGAAATGTCCAGCATGTTCTTTCCTTTTGGTTTTCTATCTCCAGGTATTTGCACAGGTAATTATAATACTTTGTCTTCTTGAGCCACCCTTTGAAATCTTCTGTTCAGCTCTTTTACTTTATCATGTCTTCCTTTTGCTTTGGCTACTGGATGTTCAAAGAGCAAGTTTCAGAGTCTCTTCTGACATCTATTTTGATCTTTCCTTTCTTTTTAATGACATCTTGCTTTCTTCATGTATGATGTCCTTGATGTCATCCCACAACTCATCTGGTCTTCAGTCATTAGTGTTCAATGCAGCAAATCTATTTCTGAGATGATCTCTAAATTCAGGTGGGATATACTCAAGATCATACTTTGGCTCTTGTGGACTTGTTCTAATTTTCTTCAGTTTCAACTTGAACTTGCATATTAGCAACTGATGGTCTGTTTTGTAGTCAGCCCCTGGCCTTGTTCTGACTAATGATATTGAGCTTTTCCATCATCTCTTCCCACAGATATAGCTGATTTAATTCTTATGTATTCCATCTGTGAGGTCCACACGTATAGTTCCCATTTAAGTTGGTTAGAAAAGGTATTTGCAATGAAGAAGTCACTGGTCTTGCAAAAAATTCTATCATGCAAACTCCAGAATCATTTCTATCACCAAGGCCATAATTTCCAACTACGGATCCTTCTTTGTTTCCAACTTTCACATTCCAATCTCCAGTAATTATCAATGCATCCTGATTGCATGTTCAATCAATTTCAGACTGCAAAAGTTGGTACAAGTCTTCATTTTCTTCATCTTTGGTCTTAGTGATTGGTGTATAAATTTGAACAATAGTCGTATTAACTGGTGTTCCTTGCAGGTGTATGGATACCATCCTATCATTGACAGCGTTGTATATCAGGGTAGATCTTGAAATGTTCTTTTTGATGATGAATGCAAAACCATTCCTCTTCAAGGTGTCATTCCCAGTATAGTAGACCATATGATTGTCTGATTCAAAATGGCCAGTTGAGGCCATTTCATTTCACTAATGCCTAGGATATCGATGTTTATGCATTCCATTTTATTTTTGATGATTTTCAATTATCCTAGATTCATACTCTGTACATTTCATGTCCTGATTATTAATGGATGTTTGCAGCTGTTTCTTCTCATTTTGAGTCACGGTACATCAGCGAACGGAAGTCCTGAAAGCTTGACTCTATCCAGGTCATTAAGGGAAAGCTTAGAGGAGCAGAAATTATGGTTTAGTGATGGAATTAATTTTTTTTCATTTTTTGTTGTTAGAATATAGGAGACAGGAGCATATCTTAGAGTGGGGTGCCCCTCCTTCTGGTACAATCTTCCAAAGAGATCCCCTTTCCAAGGTACTTTGCTGATATGATAGTTATGATCATAAAGAAAAGAGCTTAGAGGAAGCAGTGTAAAAGCAAGATCAGGAGACGCTCAGAAAGGTTGTCAAGGGCAGTGCTGTTTTTCCCCATTGGTCTCACCCTCCCACACAATGGCTCTGCCTCATAGCACTACACCCTTCAACTCGGATCTGTCCCAGGCTTGATTGTCCTTAAGTAAGAACCTGATTATGACTTTCATTTAAGGAGAATTGTACAGTTTAAAAGATGTTAGTATTAGGTAGTTCTGGGTTCAAATCTTGACTCTACAGTTGATGGAATCTGAGTCTTGGTTTCCATATTTACCAAGAGGTAGTAATATACATAATCTATAGTCTTATTTTTCAAAATAAAATTAAAAGAAATAAAAAGCCAGATGATAGTAGGCATTCAATAAATAATCAAATAATCATTTTTGTTTTTGAAAAAGATGAAGATGATGGTGATTTTAACAGAAAGACAAGGCCCAGAAAAGGTGACATTTAAGAGAATCAAAGACCCAGGTGAAGCTGAAGGATCTGCTTCTCTCTGAGAAGAGATGAAAGGGAAAAAATACACATGCAGAAATTTAGACTACAGGAGAAGAAAAATAAGTGGTAATTAAATGTGAAGAAATAGAAGTGGAAATAAGTTTCATTTAGAGAAGAGAAAAAATAGAAAAAAGAAAATATTTAGGATGTGGTTCATTTTTTTCCAAAAAGGTAGGAAGCATATTTACCGTCTGAGATTGAAGGAGTATCCTTAGTCTCTAGGCATATTTTTCTCTTCCCCAAGTCCCCAAAATCTTGTATTGACATATTCCTTGGCAATACCTCAATCATGCGCTCGCTTTCTAATCTAGACATATAAACAGAAGACTCTTCTGTCTCAATTCCCTTCTGGCAAGTCCCTCCTCAGTATATTGCAATATGCTGTTTTTCCTTACCTTGCCAAGAAAACTACCTAAAAATCATCAAAACTTCCTAAAGGAGAAATCTAAAGGCTCTATTTCAGTTCATATGTCATTGGCACTCTCTCTTTTGACACAGCTGATAATTCTTTTCTTCCCAAGGCTGTTTTTTTCCCCTTACTTCCTTATAGCCACATGTTCCTGTTTCTCTTTAAACCATTCTGACCTGAAGTTCTTAGTGTCTTATATGTGTTCCTCTACTTCTAACTCTTTAATGCCAGTGTTTTTCAGCTGTACTGTTCTCATTCTACATACTCCCCTGGGAGTCTTTTTCACATTTAAGATTCTGCTATCACAAACAGACTGAGAATCCTCCAATTACTGACTCCAGTGTAGACTCATTCTCCGAGGCTCAGACTCATATATTCTCATTCATGTGCTAGATGAATCTCACTGGGATGTCTACTATACACCTCACTTTCAATATTTACAAAGCTGAACTCAACATATTCCTGTCTTAAATTGTATTTCTTCTATTCTCAAACTCAGTTGTTCATATTCCCATCTGCCCACTCACCCAAGCTATCATTCCTACCCAGTCCTAGCCACCAAGATCTAAAAATTCTGTTTCCTAAAGATTGCTTGACTTTGTCCTCTACTCTTAATATTACCACCACTAACTTTCCTGGACCAAGCTTTTATTACCTTTTACTTGGACTATGCAATAGTCTCCTACTGGTTAGTTTGCCTCCAGTATTGTCCCCTGACAAATGACCTTCCCATAGCTCCCACCATGCTCTAAAACAAAAATTGGGCCCTGCACTCATCTGCTTAAAATTTTTTCATGGTTCACCACCCTCTATAAATCCACAGAATGAAGTTTAAGCTGCTTCACATACAGGCCTTGCATCATCTGACCCACCTCATCTCTTGGAATGCCCTTCTCTGAATTTCATTCTCCAGAAACAACGAATTGCTTAGAGTAAGTGAGGACATTCATTGTGCTGTTTTCCTCTCTATGCCTTTGTTTATGCTGCCCCTATGTTTCGACCCACTTTGATCTGGCTCTTTTTCATCCTTTACCTTGAGCTCAGTCACCATGTCTTCTAAGGTGCTTTTCCCAACTCTTTCTTTCCTGCCTCTTATCCAACCTGAACCCATCTGTCACTGTGTTGTTCCATGGTGGCTTGCATGTTGCTATGATGCTGGAAGCTGTGCCACAAGTATTTTAAATACCAGCAGAGCCACCGATGGTGGACAGGTTTTAGCAGAGTTTCCAGACTAAGACAGGCTAGGAAGAAAGGCCTGGTAGTTGAGTTCTGGAAATTAGCCAGTGAAAACCCTATAGATCTCAACAGAATACTGTCTGATATAGTGTTGGAAGATGAGCCCCCTGGTTGGAAAGGCACTCAAAATACACAGTGCCCACAGCAATGGACTTGAGCATGCCAATGATTGTAAAGATGGCACAGGACCAGGCAACATTTTGTTCTATTGTAAATGGGGTCGCCATGAGCCAGACAGAGCAAACTTGATGGCAACTAACAACAACCACAACCTGAAGGCGTGTCTCTCTTTTGGGTATTTGCAGCTCCCCATTATCTCCTCCATCATTTCCCTTAACATATTAAGTACGGATGTTATTTATTATGTTTGAGGCCCACAACTGATTTTGAACAACCTGGAAGCAGGGTATGTCTTATTTACATTTGTTTCTCAGAATTAGCACGTTATTACCTGGTATGCTTCCAACTGTCGGAGGAATGTTGGAAAGGTTTGGGAGCATTACGGAGGGGAATGAGACAGTCAACCAAAGTGAATTAAGGAAGGAATGACATTTATTCAGGGCCCAATTAAGTTATATAGACTGATTTTGTAGTGAAGCTCTTATGCTTGTTTTGTGACTTTTTCCAAAAGATTTTTCAGCCCAACACAGAAAAACGAATGGTACGTATAACCTGGAGCTGGTGATAATTCAAGGAAGGGGAAGGATTCTAGGGTGATCAGAGGCCAAATACCTGAGGGCAGAAATACCTGAGGGCAGAAAGGGCTGATGTGCATGGCAGAGGGGGTAGAACCAAAGAGAATGATGAGGGCAAAGAGGTAGTTGTGTGGGCCAGAGAGAGGTGACAATGAAAAAAGAGGAGGACAGTGTATTCAGAAATGGAGGGAGGGAGGGTTACAGAGAAGGAGAGGGAGGGATGGAGGGAGGGAGGGAGGGAGGGAGGGAGACAGAGAGAGAAAGACAGTTTGCTTAAAAACTGAAAGAAGGCACAGTTGAGAATCCAAAACCAAGTGATATCAGTTAGTAGAAGTTCAAGCTGCCGGAAAAATCATCTTTGGATTCATAATCTAACAAAATAAAATAAAAATCATCCTGATGTTTAATCAGTATGTTACTACGGTAACTTAAAAACCTATTTGCCAGTTTGTGGACACTTTGGGCATTTTGCATCACATTCTATAGTCAAAGAATCATACAAATTGCAGAAATAATGACAGGATAGCTTTGCCGTGTAATTCTTCCATCTATTTATGGAAGCAGAGAACTCCAGCCCAATGCTGAGTTACATAATCTGAATTTTGTCCAGTCTTCATTTTGAAGTAATTTTTCCAAAAGCATGACAAATAAGTTATCCTAGCCCTTCCTTTCTGCTGAGCAGTTTTTTTTTTTTTTGGCCATTATTTTAGCATGTTGCGAGCACTTACCACAGATAAAGCAGGTTGTCTTTAGAATTTCTTCTTTTTTCTGTTTTTCACTTCTGAGATCAGCAAAGGTATCGATGATAACACCAAAAATCAAGTTAAGAACAATAATGATAACAATGAAAAAAAACAGAAGGTCATAAACCACCCGGGCAGCAAACAAAGGCTCCTGAAAAACAAATTAAACAAACAAACAAAATACATATATGTAAATATACACACACACTTTCAAGACATACGGGTTTAGCACATTGTTTAGCATAGAAGATATATGCAATAAATGTTTGCTAATTGAATATAAAATAGTATTCCAAGTTAGAAACATTAGATGCACTTTCTATCTTAGCTTTTCTTTCCTTCAGGAGTTGTGAGAAAAACTCCCAGGCCAGTTCCCAAGAACCCTTTCTTTTCTCTATGACTAACACCTTTGTTTTCTAGCGTAGGGACTTACCTTTCATTAGCAACCACTTTACTATGTCATTCTGCCGAATATATTTTGTTGCAGTGGCCCCTATCCCAGAAGCCAACGAAAGGCATTTGAACAGCAATTCCAAAGGTCAGCAATTAGAGACCTAAGGAGGACCTAAGGATTTGTCAATTTCTGAAGTAAGTTTCTTTCTCGGCTTTGCAGGATCAAGTACATACAGCTCAATCTTATTTCCATTGATGAATAATATTAAAATACACATTAGAGATCATTCAATCCAGTTGTTTTACAGATGAGGGGCCTGAGGTTATGAAATGCTAGATGGCTTGACAACATTATACAACTAGCCTGTTGCTGAACTGAGATTTTTAGAGCCCTCAGCCTGATGCTTGACATTTTGCAGCTAGTGAGACTTTTTTCAGCCTTGCCATTTTACTATATGAAATTCTGTTAGAATTTGTTCAAATTTTATATTTGTCATGGATAAATAATGGATGCTATTCCTATGCAAAAGCAAAGGGTAACTTTTCATACCTGAGAAACATGATAGACAAGAGGCAGCCTAGTTTCTGTTATTTATGTAACAATCAACTCCTATACAAAGTTTGCAGTCATGATTTCCTTGCTATAATACAATACACAGATCAAACCCTGATAAATTTCATAACTCTACTAACATACATAGATTTTCAGCACATTAGCTCTTTCTAGGTAATCCTAGTATACAATTAATTGGTTTTAACAGCCACCATTAAACTTTCAAGCAAATGACATATTACCCAGAAAACAAAAGTCATAATGTAAATGCTATTTTCAAAGGTTAAAAAAAATGATTACACGGTTCTTGAAAAATGACTTTTCCTTCCACTTACATCTTTTGAGGGTCTTCTCAGCACGTCTCCTACCCCTCCGCCATTCCTGAGGCCCTGGTTTAACACAGTAACTATGCACATAAGGAGAGTGTCACACGCCCTTTCAATTCCATCTTCATACTCTTCATCACCTATAAAACCACATAAATTAATGTAACAAACTCACATTGAATAAGTATATTATGATTCTATTTCCAAGGATCTATTTTATTGAAATGACTAATTTTCCTCTTCTGAGTTGACTTTATTTTAGCATCACATGGATGAGGGGTTCCTGAAAATTTTATTTTACTTGAAACTGTTTCTTTTTAACCCTTTCAAGAACCAATTATTTTCTCTTACATTTTTTGTTGATATTATTACGTGTTTTCACTAATGAAGGCATGCTGATTAAAGGACCAATTCAGAATTTTTGTTATAAGTTATGGGTTTTGATACTCATTATCTGGGATCACATGTATACCAGTGACCTCTGGATGACATAAATTCTGCCAATATGAGTCAATGATAAAATCTTTTTTTTTTTTAAATTTTATTTCTTGAAAATTTACAAAACATGAGGTAAAATATAAAGGTACCTGGAATGACCGCACATAACGTTTTATTCTAGTCTCCTTCTTCTTAGCATTTTTATTATTTTTCATGAAACTTTTCAAAACATGGTACAATGCATTCTTCCTTACTGCAAAAGCAGTACTTACAGCCCAAATAAATAAAGCTAAGAGATTTTTTTTTTTATCACATAAAAATTACCACTATGATGTCTTCTTTGTTACTGCAAAAGCAGTACTTAGAGGCAAAATAAATAAAACTAAAGGAATTTGAATCTCAGGAAAATTACCACTACTATGTATTCTTCATTAGAACAAAAGCAGTACTAACAGCTATGAAGCAGAAACAGCTGCCCTGGAATACTGCAGAACTGCTCACATTAGTGCATTCCACCTGCTGCACGAGGAAGCAGTGACAGGGCCCTAAGATCAAATGCAGGGTAAGAATAACTTATAGGGGTTCCAGTGTCCTGAAAAGAATCATTTCAATGCATTATTCCTTGTTGGAAAGGCATTATTTACTGTTTCGAAGCTAGAAAAGAAGGGAGCCAGTAACATCTGGAAACAAGGAATGGCATCAAAGAGAAAATGGCCACTACGACTGAATGAAGATTGGCAATAGCTTATTCTTGCTCTAATACATTCTCATGAGAATACAGTAACTGAGAAACTTAGTGCAGAGGCTGATCTCACAAAAATAGAGGCAAACCTGTCAAAAGTTTAGAAAATTCACATATCTGGGAGACATGACCTAAGATAATGCTCAATCTTTAAAAAAAAAAAAAAGAAGTCTCACACTCAGGATTTTTGAGTTTCATGCATTTCAAAAGGCTCCCACCTTGAGGCTAAACATGTGTTAAAATCAAGCTACTCCCTTTCCAGATTATTCCAGAGGCATAAAAAGTGGGTGGAATATCATTGTCCAGGAGATCTTAAAAGGGTTAAAAATATGCTGGGATGTACCTCAAGAAGAGGATGGAGCTCAGAGATGGGCAAGTACAAAATGCAGCATTAAAGACCTCTGCTGGGGATGAGAGGCAGAGTCTGGGCTTAACCACTTACCTTGCAAGTAAGCCCCAAGGCACATTCTGATTTAGAAAGTAGGAGAAATAAAATTCTGTTAGGAGGAAGAAGGAATGGGAAGAGGTATGGCTTTCAGTGGTAACAGTGAGCACAGCAGTAGACAAGGAAGCCAGAAAGCAGTGGAGAAAGCTCAGACTGTACCATGCTGGTTAGGTTCCCAAAGCCCAGTGGTGGGTTCTAACATGATGGGCTAAGAAGGATAAAAGGAAAAATAGTTAGAAATGTGTAAGAAAGTTTTAAGGAAAAATTTGGTTTTCGAATAATGAGGCCACCTGGAAGATGTCCACCTGCTACTTCACAATGGTTAGACTTTCAATCAAAGTGGTCATATATTTAGGGGCATGATCTGCATTTATTTATTCATTCAGCAACTACCTGCTCTTGTCACAGCAAATGTTTATTATATACTAAGTGCCAGATTAATCAGTGCATAGAAGCTACAAGGTAATGCTGCCACCTCTTCTCAAGAATTTGGAAATGAAGCTGTTTGTTCTCTCAGAAGTAAACTCGTAAAATCTACACACAATTCACAAAACGATTAGCTCGTCAAAAAAAAAAAAAAATTGGCTGCAAATACATACTGAGAGAACTGGCTTTCTATGTGGCATGCAAACAGAGGAGAATGCCCAGGTCAGGTCAATGCCAGCAACTCTCCAGTCATCTCACTCAAAATTAATCAGTACACAGGCATGTTGGTTTGATACAGTAGCCTCTATGAGCTTGCTTCATGCAGTTCTACCTTTGTGAGATAGATCTACTCTCACTATGTTATGCTAGGTTCCCAGACCTCCAGGTGGAAAGCCAGACTCTGAATCATGGTAAAGTCACCAAAGTAAATGTCACCTTGTGGAGACCTACCTGCATGACCAGCTGTCCTTCCCCATGTCGCACTTGCCTCGGTTCACTACATCAAGAGCCACTAGGCCAGGCGTTAGGAATACAGGTGGGAAAGAGGAAAGTCTCCCAGTCCCTCAGAAACTTAGGGTCCACTACGAAGAATAGGTCAGCAGAATGACAAAAAAAAAAAAAAGAATGACAAAGGCAGTGCAATATTACTGGGTGCCATGGAGCCATGTTGGAAGTGGTTCTCATGGAAGGCGGCATCAGGGACAGCATCCTGAGTTGAGCCTTGAAAAGCGGGCATGCTTAGCCAGTAAATTAGTGAGGTAAGCCATGCCAAGCAGATAAAATGGGCTGTACAAGCACATGGGATGTTTGTGGAACTGCAGGTGGGTTACAATGGCTGGGGTTTCAGTATATGCTGAAAAGTGGTGAAGATGTGAGAGTAAAAGTGGGCAAGGAACAGGTCATGGAGAGCTTCACACACCAAAGAGAAGAGTTTAAACTTTATCATGAAAGCTATGGGGAGCTACTGAAGAACTGTATACAGGGACAAGGTGGTTCACTGTCTGTTGTTGTTAGCTGCCATCAAATCACCCCCAACTCATCGTGATCCCATACACGATGGGATCAAACTGTTATGCTCCATAGGGCTTTTACTGCCTGATTATTTGGAAGTAGATCACCAGACCTTTCTTCGTAGTCATTCTTAGCCTGGAAGCTCTGCTGAAACCCGTTCAACATCCTAGCAACACACAAGCCTACAGTGACAGATTGGTAGAGGTTTTGCATGAGGTGCACTGGTGGGGAATCAAACAGGAATCTCTTGCAAGGAAGGAGAGAATTCTCCCAGTAAACCACCACTGCCCATCTAGTTGGTGAAATACCAAAAGATAAAGCATATATTCAAATAACAAGACAGCTTAACGTGTGACAAAATCCACAGAAGTAAGGCAAAAAGTTCAGATGGGGCGGCGGCGGGGGTGGGGGGGAGGGGACATTTAATACCAAAGATAATTAGAGGGGAGTCCATTAAAAATATTGACACTTAGTTCAGCCTTGAATAGTCCATAGCATAAGACAGGAGTAGAAAAGCATTTCACATGGTGGAATAGAAGTAGAAAAAGACATGCTGACATGTTAAACAGCAAATAAGCCAGTATGCATGCACTAGGGGAGTGGAAGAAAGCTAGAGAGAGAAACTGTGAGCTCTCTGTGAAGCTCTAAGGAGTTTGGATTTTACTCAGAAGGCAATGGAGCATCATGGAAAGGTTGAGCTGTGGGTAGGGGAGGATATATTCAAAGCAGTGATTTCTGACAAGTAGTGTAGTAGTGATATACTGGGTGAACTGAAGAGAAGAGAATGACTAGAGGCAGAAAGGCCACTTAGGAGGCAGTTGCAATAATTCAAGCATGATGGACTATGAGCCTCAACCAGGGTAATGGCAGCGAGAACGGAAAGGATGTGAGAAACAACGCAAGGGATGAATGACCAGGAGCTGATAGGGCTTTTGGAAGAAGGGAGAAGGCAGCATTAAATATCATGCTGAGGCTTCCAGCCAGGGGTGACTTGGGAAAAGGATGGTTCCATTAGCCCATAGAAACAGACAAGTTAGAAGGAAGAACTGGATTTAGAGTGTTTTGATGAAGACAAGGAAAGAATCTCAGATGATTTTTATGTTTATTGGGTGAGAAGGCATTTAAAAAAGTCAAAGGAGGTAAGACAGCTGGGAGAGTACTGTGATCCAAAATTAAGGAAGAAAATAAAGATGGAGAAGGTCATGTCAGAATTACAGAAGAGTCAAAGACAAAGAGAAACAAGAAAAGGCCACTGGAATTACCAATTAGGCCATCAAATTGTTAAGGGAAGATAAAGCCATTGCCATTGAGTCGTTTTGAATTCATAGCAACCATATAGGAACTGCCTCATAGGGATCCCAAGGAACGGCTGGCAGACTCAAATGCTTAACCACTGCACCACTAGGTCTCCAAGGGGAAGATATTGAAGCAGAAACTGAAGGAGGAAGTGTGGGCCATTTGTTTTATAGGAAATTAGGTACTGAAAGGAAGGAGGCTGGTAGGATATTAGCTTTGGGGGATGATAGAATGCAGAAGGAAGTTTAATTAGTTCCACTGGGGGAAGTGGTAGTTCAGTGGTAGAATCTTGTCTTCCGTGAGGCAGAACCTGGGTGTGACTCCCAACCAATGCGTATCATGCTCAGCCACCGCCCATCTGTTAGTGGAGACTTCAATGTTGCTGTGATGCTGAACATGTTTCAGCGGAGCTTCCAACTGACTAGGAGGAAAGGCCTGGTGATCTACTTCCAAAAATCAGCCAATAAAAACCCTGTGGGTCTCAAAGGTCTGATCAATCAGAAATTGGTCATAGGGATGGTACAAGACCGGGCAGCATTTTGTTCCCTTGTGCACAGGTTGCCATGAGTTGAGGGTTAACTTGAGGCCAGCTAGCAACAATAATAAACAGTATTAATAGGAAGAGAGGGAACAGATGGTTGAAAAGATTTAAGATGCATCTGATTTAAGATGCAAGGGAGTCATGGGGGGAAAAAGGTAATAATAAAAGGAGTGAGAAAGTATGGTTGTTTAAGAGCAAAAAGAAAGAATTAGTGAAAACAGACTTTTACTGTGCAGACATTTATGAGAACTAAATGTATGCATGTAAGAACTCAGGACAGTGTTTGGTACACAGTTAGGGCTCAATAAATAGCTGTCATAATTCTTAACATTATCACTGCTGGATGGTTGCTAAATCTTATGAAAGGTTCTGATTTTTAACACAATTAAAAAATTCTATACTCGAACGATATGTTAAATCATCCTAAATTTCAATTGAGTATTAGTAGAATAAAGTATTTTTTCTTAATTCATGATACAAATAAAATGTTTCATATGAGGAAAGGAGTAAAAATACATTCTATTAACTCTGAAAACTCGGAAATATTTCCTCCTATCTAAGGTATGATAAATATTTTAATAAATATGGACATGCTTGAATAAGAGTATTTAAAAAATGCTATTTTTTCTGCTTCTGCTTTGATATTTTAAATAACCAGTTTTATCATGGTTTCTTAGAAAGTAACAGGTTATCATTGGGAAACATTCTGAGTGAAATTGGAAACCTCTTGTTTGCTAGTCTAAGACTGTAAGTACAATCAATTCACTAGAAAAATGTTGATTTAAAATTTTTTTAACTAGGAAATAAAAACAAAAAACACCAGGCACCTGGTGGGAAACCAAAATATAGAATATGTTAAGGCTGACTGTTTTCTGGTACTCATAAATATTTTCTATAAAGAAAAATACCAAAACATATCCAATGTGAATTACTCATAAATGCTGAACATCTGTGAACTTCCTCTTTTTTCTGTACATTCAAATTTTGACTTACAAAATCATTTAGATTTTATTTTGTAAGCTAACCCCAAAATGCATTGCTTTTCTAGAAAATCAGGTTTTTTTTTTTTTTTGGTGATATTATTTTTTTTAGTGTGTGTGAATATTTTTTGCCCAGGAAGTCTGGGAAGTCTAGAACAAACAAAATAAAAGTTATTTTTCTTATGCACAGTTGGTTGCCAGTTACTGTGAGAATTTTCTGCTGTTGGGACAATGACCTTACCCACATCCACAGGAGCCTTCCTCAGGAGCTGGCAACTCTGCCACCAAATCACCATGAGGCTTGTTATTATGCTTTGGTGTATGTCTGGGCCTTTTGTAATGTGGACCTGCTGTCCACAGGGTAACAAACTAAGGCCAAGGCCATCAGAAATGCACACTAGGGTTTGCAAATTAAATTTTAATCCTGGTATTAGAGAGAAAAGTTATTTTTAAATCCGAGTGACAAATGCTGCACAACAAAGCCCAGGCCTGTGCTTTGAGCGTACTTTTGTATTTAAATTCATGTGGTCAAAATTGAGGAGCCCTGGTGGTACAGCGGTTAAAAAGCTCAGCTGCTAACCAAAGGGTCAGCAGTTCGAACCTACCAGCCGCTCCACAGGAAAAAGATGTGGCAGTCTTGCTTCCATAAAAATTTACAGCCTTGGAAACCCTGTGGAGCAGTTCTATTCTATCCTACAGGGTCACTATGGGTTGGAATTGAATGGCTGGTAGTGGATGGGTGGTGGGCCAGAAGAGCAAATCCATGGAGCTTTCAATGAGATGAATTTTACTTTCCATGTAAATTCAGAAAGGATATAGAAGAAAGGGTAGCTTAATACAGGCATTTCTATATTTTTTTTATTATTGATTTTGGAATGATCTCTAATTGTGAAAAGCTACTGCAGCTATCTCTGGTTCAACAATATGTCAACAGTACCTCTGACATACTTCCAGGACTGAAAAACCTCTACCATCGCAGCTTGAATCCTTGCTATCCTCCCCTCACTGGGAGTTTTTCCTGCAAAATCTACCCCCAGCTCCCAGCTCTTTTAAAGCCTGAAGAGAGATGGAAGATTTTTCCTGGGGTAATGAGTCTGGGAGAGACAACTGTTCCCATTTATCCACAGAGAAATGGAAGTTATATTCTTTGTATGCATGTTAGGTGAATAACAGGTTGTAGACGCTTTTATGGGAAGCCTTTTATAAGAGTTTGTATTTGGAGTTATAAACTGATATCCAAAACCAGCGTCTTGTAATTGAACAGAGTTTCTCAACCTCGACACTTTTTGGGCTGAATAATATTTTGTTGTGAGGGACTGTCCTGTGCATTGTAGAATGTTTAGTAGCATCCTACCCACTAGGGTCAGCAGAAAAGAGGAAGACCCTCAACGAGATGGATTGACACAGTGGCTGCAACAATGGGCTCAAGCATAACAATGATCACAAGGATGGCGCAAGATCAGGCAGTGTTTTGTTCTGTGCTACACAGGGTCGCTATAAGTTGGAATCGACTCGACGACACCTAACAACAACAACAACAACAATAACAACCCACTAGATGCTAGTAGTACTACCTCTTGTCCCCACCCCAGTTGTGATAACCAAAACTGTCTTCAGTCATTGCCAAATGTCCCCTGGAGGGCAAAATCAACTCTGGTTCGTAGACATATAACAGAACCAGTACTAGTTGCCAAGTCAATTCTGACTCATGGAGACCCCATGTATGTCACAGAACTGTACTCTAGTGGCTAATTTTTCAGAAGTACAGTGCCAAGCCTTTCTTCTGAGGCATCTTTGGGTAGACTTGAATTTCCAAACCTTCAGTAAGCAGCCGAGTGCATTAACTGTATCACCCAGGGACTCCAAATATATAATTACTCAAACCCAGGGCCGTCGAGTTGGTTCCAACTTATAGCGACCCTATAGGACAGGGTAGAACTGCCCCATAGAGTTTCCAAGGAGTGCCTGGTGGATTCAAACTGCCAACCCTTTGGTTAGCAGCCATACTACTTAACCACTATGCCACCAGGGTTTCCAGATATATAATAGGGCCTATTTACATGTAAGAAATTGCCTTTAGTAGACAACATGCATAAAGAAACTTATTCAAGTATATACAGGGAAAGGCAAAATGATAAGCAGAGTTTTAACAATGTGTAATTTTGGTTAGGGAAAAATAACAGATTAATCATTTAATGAGGACCAATGACACATAGAAAGTTAGAGCACAGGCTTTGAAATCAGACATCTAGAAGGATTTACTGGCTATGTGATCTTGGGTAACTTACTTAAAGTCTCTGCCTGTCAGTGTTTTTACCTATAGCATGAATTTCATTAATAGTATCACCATGTTTTGTGAAGATTAAATAACATGATGCATACAGTGTGCTTAGCAGGATATCTGACACCAACTAAGCCTTCCTCAGGTCCTCGAGCACACGCAGGGCCTTCACTCCTGTACTTCTCCTTCCCGTTGGCTTGACGGACTCTGTCTTATCCTCCAGGTTTCAGCTTAAATAATTCCTTTTCAGAAAGGCCTCCTCTGTCTAATCTACCTAGAGCCAGGCTCTCTTATTCTCCATCACAGCACTGTCTACTTCCTTTGTAGTGCTCATGATATTTCATAATTTTTATGCTTTCCTCACTATTCTATAAGTTCCAAAAGGGCCACGACCATGTCTGTTTATTCAGCACTGTGTCTTGAACACCTGGCATAGCGGCTGGCCCTGAGAAGGTGATCAACAGATATTGCTGAATGAATGGATGCACGGCGCGTTTGTTATTATTATTATCAAGGGCTAATACTGAATTGACTTAACTACTATCCTGTTTTACAGAAATATTTACTTCTTTTTTTAAAAAATGTTAAGGTCAAAATGGAAATCCTGGTGGCATAGGGTTAAGTGCCACGGCTGCTAACCAAAAGGTCAGCAGTTCAAATCCACCAGGCGCTCTTTGGAAACTCTATGGGGCAGTTCTACTCTGCCCCACAGGGTCGTTATGAGTCGGAATCGACGCGATGGCAGCAGGTTTGGTTTGATTTTAAGGTCAAAATGTCACAATTAGTAACAACATATGAAAAAATTACAATAGAATGCCTGGGCGAGCACCAACAACAAATCCTGGGAAATTGTATAAAGCTAGAATTTACAGAATTCCACAGAGGTGGGTAGCCAATGGGCTACCGCTGTGTATGACGTGGAAGGCGTCACTCCTGAGTGGGCCCAGGCGGTTACCTCTCTGTGCCTTAGGAGCTCCTGGGTGCTATGCTGTGAGTGATCACCACTAAGTTGGATGCTGGTCTGGGCTCTTTGTGGTCAACTATCTTTAGAGATTCTGGCAGGAGGAACCCTGGCTTTGTTTTGTTTTGTTATTGTACTTTAGAAGAAGGTTTATAGAACAAACTGGCTTCTCATTAAACAGTGAGTACACATATTGTTTTATGACATTGATTAACAACCCCATGACATGTCAACACTCTCCCTTCTCAACCTTGGGTTTCCTATTACCAGTTCTCCTATCCCCTCCTGCCTTCTAGTCCTTGCCCCTGGGCTAGTGTGGCCCTTCAATCTCGTTTTGTTTTACGGGCCTGTCTAATCTTTGGCTGAGGGGTGAACCTTGGGAGTGACTTCATTACTGAGCTAAAAGGGTGACTGGGGGCCATACTCTCGGGGTTTCTCCAGTCTCTATCAGGCCAGTAACTATGCTGTGTGTGTGTGTGTGTGTGTGTGTGTGTCCAGGACCCTCTACTGTAATCCCTGTCAGAGCAGTCAGTGGTGGTAGCTGGGCACCATCTCGTTATACTGGACTCTGGTGGAGGATGTGGTAGTCGTGGTCCATTAGTCCTTCAGACTAATCTTTCCCTTGTATCTTTTAGTTTTCTTCATTCTCCCTTGTTCCTGAAAGCGTGAGACCAGTGGAATACCTTAAATGGCCACTCACAGGCTTTAAAGACCCCAGCCGCTACTCACCAAAGTAGAACGGAAGACATTTTCTTTATAAACTATGTTATGCCAATTGAGCTAGATATTCCCTGAGACCATGGTCCTCACAGGTCTCGACCCAGTAATTCTGTCCCTCAGGGAGTTTGGTTGTGTCTATGGAGCTTCTCTGACCTTGCCTTATATAGTTGTGCTGGCTTCCTCAGAACTGGGAACACTGACTTTGTTTTTGGTTCTTTGGCAAGGTGGTATTTTGTCCTTAAAACCAAATCATAGTTAAAGTATATTTGCTTAAAAAAAAAAAAGTAACATTCAGAGATAGAAGACCAAGGCAGGAATAGGGTTACTATACTTGGGACCATGTAAAATATTTGTGTTAACAAGAAAGCACATTTTTTAACATATTATTTTTCATAGTCTGTCAAGGAGAAAAAACTCTTTCTTTACAGTACAGTACCAGAGAACAAGTGCTGGTGAAAATAAATTGATGTTTAAGGTGGCTAAAAATATCCTAGGAGCTATTTAATTTTACCCAGCTACTTAAACTATGTCCATGTTTTCAAAATAGCTGAGATGTCTTTAAAATCCTAGATAATGAGAAGGGGAGGACAACCAGATTTGAGGTAATGACAAATTCTTCAAATTTCTGACAAATGAGCTTGATACTGATCCCCATGACAAGACACTAAAATGGATCATTAAAGGGACAGTGTGGAAAAAAGTAAGGTCAAGACAGGCCAATGTAGGTTCAGATTGATCTCAAATTGGGAAGGTGTGGCAGACATCATGGATGACGGATTTGGCAAGGAGACTTTGACAATGAGTCCCATGATATTTTTTGTGGAAAATAGGGAGAAACATGGACTGAATGGTAGTTTATTTAAGACAGATTTCTGTGTGGCTGAAGAATTATATAAAACATGACTACGTTAATCTGAAAGCATGTTTCTAGTAACATGCCGAAGGACTCTGTTCTGAGTACTGTCCTATGCAACATTTCTAGCACCTAGTGAAAACCTTCTAGAGCAGATGTTGGTAAACTTTGTTCTGTAAGGAGCCAGATGGTGAATATTATTGCCTTTGTGTGCCACAGTCACCATTGCCTATTTTTGTTTCTTCTTTTTGTAACAATTAGAAAATGTTTACAACTGTCCTTAAGAAAAGGTCTATACCAAATCAGGTGGCAAGCCATATTTGCCCCATGGCATAGTTTGATGATCCTGTCCTATCATTTATCATACTAGAGGATGACATGAGAGAGGACAAATATCTTGCTTGACAGAACAGAGTCCATAGAGATACCATGAGCCAAATGCCTCTTTATACCGGAAGGGACTCTGAAATCTAGAGATAATTTAAACTATCTTTGGACAAAGTGAGATGGCCTGGGATTATGGGTTGGCAGAAAAATAATAGAAATAAATGCATAGTTTTATACTTGAAACCCCAAACTCCCAATTACGTGAGTTCAAGATAAGCATTTATTGTTTGATAGCCCTATTGGTGAAGAATGGCATTTTAGTAACAGTCAGGCAAGCAGATAGGTGAAGAGCACGAAGTGATTCCAAATTCTGTTATCCAGAATAAGATAGCATCACTCAACTTCTTGCCCTCCAATATTATATCAATAATAACTGCTATAATAGGTGAGAAATACTGAAGATATCAGAGTTGCTTAAGCTATAGGACCATATCACAGGATTTCAGAAACTGCAAGCACAGTAATGAGGAGAATGAGCTGGTTCACTGTTCGTAAGCCTTGCTGGGCCAGTAAGAGGTAGAGGAGAAAAGAAGTCATGTTCATAGTGCCTACAGCTACTTGGACACTAGGATGAAATGTATTCATGTGTTTAATTTTCCCTTTAGGTCAAAAAGTGAAACATTTAGTCTGTAGAAGGAACTATCCATTTTTCCCCAAGCAATAGTCCAACATCTCAAGGAAGGCACTATTTAGGAAAGAATGCACTGTTGCGACTAGAGAAACAATGTGCTCCCAGATGGAAACTGGGGAACTCCATTCTTACATTGTGATTAACTCTTTCTTCCGTTATCTTCCCTGAGTCTAATTTTGTCCTCCATAGACACATAGACTAAATATACTCATTTTTCTATAAGACAACTCCTAAAATTCTTGAAGACATACACTCCCTAAATCTTTGCTGCTTCTGGAAAGAGACCATTAATTTCTTCTACAGTTCACAAATATCACACATGTAACAGTTTTCAAATTCCTGCCACGTTTTAAGAGAACAATTTGGAGTTTAAAAAAAAAAGTTTTAAAGCATGGTTCCATATGCTCCTATGGAGGCAAAGTATAATATCTATCTATCATCTATCTACCTATCTAGATAGTGTGCCATCGATCTCTATTTCCAGGCAAGCCATCCAGAAGATGTCTAGGAATTTTGCATAACTTATCAAGACATTATCCTGGAAACTGACACGTCCAGGGTCAAGTCTTTTGAGTTCTAAACCCATGCTTTTCTACAACCCTGTGTTAAATGCTATACCACTAAAAAAGGCTCACTTAGTGTGATATGGGTTTGCAATATAGTAATAGAATTTTTAGCAGCCCATAGCACAGGGTAAACTCGCTAAGTTCTAATGAATAGAAATGATGTAAGAAACAGGATAGGGGTACAATCTGTCAAATATGAGAATACTTTCTCTAGTTAAAATCCTCTTGGTTCTTTTACCCCCAATTCTTCTATCTCAATCCACCCTGAAATTTCAACTCTTTAAGGTAGTAACATTTACTAAACATAAATTCAGAGGTTCATACTGTTCCTGAAGTCTTTTCCACAGACCTGTGTTCGAAGCTGGTATCGTGGGTGAGCAATTCTCCTTCTCACATGTTCCCATCATTGAAGTTAAGGTCATGGTAGGAACTCCATTACTACCTGAGAACACACAAAATGGAATATGGTATAGAGATACACATGCAAATGACAAGAAATAAATGACAAAGTTGTAAAACTCCACTGCTGTCGAATTGATTCCAACTCATAGTGACCCTGTAGGGACAGAATAGAACTGCGCCATAGGGTTTTCAAGGCCATAAATCTTTATGGAAGCAGACTGCCACATCTTTCTTCCAGGGAGCAGGTGATGGATTTGAACCACTGAATTTTTGGTTAGCAGCCGAGAGCTTTAACCGCTGTCCTACCAGGGCTCCTATGGTTATAAAAGCATATAAATAAAAGCCACTACTACTCCAACTTAGCACTTGGCTATGTTCCTGAAGTCTTTTAGTAAGCTAGTTTGGAACTCTGAAGACATTTTGCGTAATGAAGCAATTTTATAAACAAGGAGAATAGGTTCATGGGCCAACCGACTAAAAGCCTTTTATACCCTTAAAGTGGCTGAGATAAAGTATTATTACTGCAGACCTTAACCACCATGTGTGACCTTAACCACAATGTTTCCATGGTCAAATGCATTCAGGTTCTGACTTGAGATGCCAGGAACACAGTTCCTGCAATGCAGTGGGCATTTCCTGAGCTCGAAGCCACTGTTCCCTATGGCTAAGGTAGAGACTATAGGGGGTAGTAGTTTTAACAGTAAGGTATGGGGCTCCAGGGAATAATGGCATAAGATGCCACAGGGAAGCAAGAATCTTTGGCCAAATCCCTATTCAAAACCTTCCTTTTCTTCCACAGTCCTCTTCTGATGGCTGGCTCTCCACCTATCTCCCTGGCCAGAATGGAAGAGAAAATAATGACCGCACAAAGCAAAAGTTTTATAAGACTTTTTTTTTTTTTGGTTAGTAACAAATACAGAGTAAAGAAATTCCTCTTGAATGTATTTTTCATATAGCGCCATCAAGTAAAGTCCATAAGATGGCGGGACAAGAGTAAGTTCATTTTCATATGCAAAGGGCTGAAGTAATAATCAAGCACATTTCAGAGAAACACACACCAAGGTTACTTGGATTGTTGCATTTATAAGCTGAGATGAGGGGTCGAAGTGGCCAAAGGGAGCTTGAGTTAGGAGGAAAAGTGATGAGGAGATGGATCAAAGCTGGGCTTCCTGGCAACATCAGTGCTGGAGATGAAAGTGATGGACCTGAGAGTGCTGGAGCTCACTCTAGGAAAGGCAGTCCACTCTAGGAAAGGGAGCCCACTGATTTCACCTCCATCTTTCCCTGTGCCCTGACAGGGGCATACAAGGGGGAGAAGGGTGGGGGCATTATCGTCAGCACTGACTTGGGGGTGAGGTGGGTGTCAGGTAGTTAGAAAGGGAGAGAAGTGGGATTTCTTAGTGTGCCCTGGTGGCCAGTCCCTTAATGAACAAGTATTTACTGAGGCCTCCATGCTGGGCTCTGAGGATATGAAGTCAAGGCCTTGGAGAACCAATATCTAATAAGAGGGCATGGAGAGGTCTATACATATAACTGAATGGAGAAAGTGAAGTACAGGTAAAGTATTGTAGTGCATTACCCCCAAAAAAAAGCAAACCCACTGCAGTGGAGTCGATTCCAACTCATAGTGACCCTATAGGAAAGAGTAGAACTGCCCCATAGAGTTTTCAAGGAGCGCCTGGTGGATTCGAACTGCTGACCTCTTGGTCAGCAGCCTTAGTACTTAACCACTACGCCACCAGAGTTTCCTTTAGTGCATTAGGAAAGGGAAAAGCGACTTACAGAAGGAAAAACAAAAATCACAGAAAACTTTTTGGAGAAGGACCCATCCAAAGTCATAAGATTTATACACAGGAAGACAAGGTAGAGAAAAACGGGCAATTCCAGGTGCAAACTGTAATGACAAAAAGAACAGACCACAGGACAAGGCACAGAAGGCAAAGTGCCCTGAGCTGATGACAGGTCAATTATTTTAAACCAAGCAGCCCACAGCCAGTGATGATCCAACCAGTTATGAACCAATGAGAGATACTTTTTTTATTTCTAAGGAAAAGTTTATATTCATAACATAATAACACTTTTTAAATAATGCAATTAAAAACATTTGCTCCTAGATTCATAAATTAATAATTACTATATAAGTTTTGCATTCAGAAATTATGATGCTTCAACTTTAGACTCACTCTGTACTGAATAACTCAATATGATCATGCCTGACATCTAGTAAGTACGTAAAACTTAAAGGTTTTTTTTACAGTAGATCATCTATGGTTCATAGGTAATTTAGTAAAAGGGAAGTTTGGGAGTTATTTACTTATGAGTGTTTCCTCCAAATATTTACACTTGAAAAACTCTGTAAAAAGTAACATTTAAGGAAGCACAAGCAAGGCAGTTATAGAAAATATTTCATATTTCTAGAAATAACGACTAATACCAAAGTATAAAATTCAGGAAAGTCTCAAATTTAATAACTTTCAATCCGTGGATATGACATTTCTATACTGCCCCTTGAGATTTAGTAATGCCATTTAATTACCTCATTCTAATAAAGGCACTACCACAACCTCATCAATTTAATAATTAAGAAATATGTGTTTAAGGCAAGAAAGAATACCATTTATAAGGTATCAGGCATTAAATCCTACTTTTAAATTTGATAGTTTGAGGGGAGAAGAGTCATTTTGTGGTTTTCATTTTCCTCAACCCATAGGCAATGGAATCACCCAGAGAAACTATCAGCAAAGTACAGCATTAATATTTCTAGAGAGCAAAGGGGGTGGGGAGGGGGAAGAGTAGATAAAGTAATTTAAGCAAAACAACAAAAGGTATGAAAGGGGAAAAAAGAAACCACTAGAAAGCAAAATAAGTAAGAAATAAAAAAATAAAATGGAGCGAATAAGCCCAAACACCACAGGAATCACTGTGAGTGTGAATGGGTGGTGTTTAACCAGTCAAACAACAAAAATAAAGAGCGTAAACAAATTCTGACAGCCACATACTGAGGCCTTTAATCACAATACTTCAAGCATCTCTTCTAGGTCAAATTTCTTACTATCTGATGGTTTCCAAATCAAAGCATTTATCATTTTCAATTATTCAAGTATAATATGATGTTATACCGTGATTTATTTAACATGTATGGAATAATGGTTCTTACCATATAACATAACAAGTTAAGATGTTCTGTGGGGTGATGGAAAGTAAAGAGACAAAGAAAACAAGGGGAAAGACTTTCAAAGCTATTATCCTGCAATGAAGTTGTTGACAGTCTTCTGTAATATAGCCAGCATTACTGAAACTTTCTTACCGAGACCAAGCTCAGACGGTATTTCTTATATAAGCATTTTCCTATATACATTAACTGCAAATATACAGCCTAAGAGTGTTTCGCATTCACGAGTTCTTAGTAGTAAAGAAGACCCCGTGTTTTCAAGGGAATGAAGGAAAGCATTTCCACGTTTACTGTTTATCCATGATCCAGTTAACAAGCTAAGCACAGGTTGTATCTGCCTTCAGAGAAAGCTCATTTAGTAGTAATAGCAATACCTGTAACAGGAGTTCTGTTTTTCAGCCTATCCACTTCCATAGTGAAGTCATCTTTCAAAAAAAGGAACCCAATAATGGAAAACAGGTAGACGAGGATGAGAGCAAGAACTGCAGTTAGAATAATGGAGCGGCCATTTCGTGTGACACTTTTTATGACATTGAGGAGAGTCTCTTCTCTGTACACTAAATCAAAAAGCTACAAAAATAAAGAAAAAATGCAATAGAACAAAAGGTAAATAGGCATAAAGGTAATTACAAATACAAATGCAAGCCATTCTAGTTTCTCTGTGAAACAACTGCCACCTAAATTACACCTTGAATATGAACCAAAATACATATTTCTTTTCTAGTTAGAATGTATTAGCATGCTAATTCTCAATAAATATAAAACTAAACAACATATAATGTGCCCGTTAGTTTCATAACTCATATAATCTCAATTTTGTAGGAGATTATAAAACAGCATAGTTTCAAATTTGAATTTAAAAGTTATAATATTGTACTTAAACATTTTATCTATTTATCCCTTAATTTCCAGTTGCTTCTGGAATATGTAAAATGGCTAAAATGAGAACGCTGAATGAGGTCCACTGAAGCGATGAATAGTTGGCAAATTCATTAAATGTGCTGTTTTATATGTATCTCTTCTCAAGGTTAATTATTTGCTTGTCTCATTAAAGCCTAAGTGTTTGTTTCATCAAGGAATTAGAGGTGAAATTACAAAAACAATTTTATGATCCTGGTGCAATAGAAAAAGTATCAAATTCAAAAATATTTGAGAAATGCCAACATCTTTCCTTACTGAAATGGTATAATGAGGGCAAAACCTATTACTTCAGTGTGTACTTTTGGAAACGGAAGCATAAACAAAAATATAATACACAGTATTGCTAAATCACTTCCCCTTAGTGGTGTATGGGTTTTTAATGGTGTATGAGTTACCCGTTTTGCCATTAGTGCTAGAAAATCTATGCACTAGTTAAGAACACAGGTAGTCAACACTAAGAACAATTTTAATTATTTTATTGCTATATTATAAAGTTGAAAGTATACCTTAGCAAGTATATGTCTTAAAAAACTGGTTAAAAGCAATAAATTGACCTTCACTTAAAAATGAGGTATGTCTGAAAGATAATATTATTTTTAGAATGGAAATAACTGGGGTTTGTCTCCTGCTACTTTGTGGGCAGTAATTAGAACTTCTAAACTGCCTAAAACAATCAGGTATCGGTGTTTTGCATGCCTTCAGAAATGCCAGGTCCTTGTTCTCTGCTTTTCTGAGTACCGCGGTTCATACAGCTACTTTTCAATTCCATTGTAATCTTGCAGATGAATGTTATATAGATATTAACTTATTTACTCACCTTAGGACTCTGATATTTTAAAATAGTTAAATTAAAAAAATAATGTTCAATTATTTTGTTATCGGTTTATCTCTTGGAGGAAGCAACAATCTTTAGAGATAAAGTCCACTTTCTTCAGTACAGACCAATTAACTAACGCAAATCAAACTTCCACGTGTTGACAATATTGCTTATTTAGCTCACTTAAAAAAAAAAGAAAAATCTCTTTTTTTTTTTTTTTTATTTAGCTCACTTACTTGACATAAATTGAGATTTTCCTTTACTTTAACTCAAAAGTGGCTTAAAGAAAAGGTCTGCTAATGTGCTCTAGGTTAGCTCTGGAGAATGTTTACATCTTTCAGAAACCTCTGGGATGCTTGCTAAAAATGCATATTAATGGGTCCCATTCTATGAAATCAAGAGTCTTTGGGATGCAGAATGAGTTAACATTGGACAGGTTGATGGTTCTTTGTGTCTATTTCTGAGAGAAAAATCTAGAGCGTGGTTTTTATTATTTTACGTCAAGGACTGACATTTGGGAGCACAACGGCAAAGTCATATTCAAATACACTTTAGAATATAAAATACTTTTCAAATAGTTTAAATACCATTTTCAGTATTATGTACATTTCAATTTCCCTCTAGTACTCGAAACATCAGAATAGACTATATCTTTTCCTGACCAACTCAATGTAAACAAATTAGCATTAGTATTAGAAGATTGGAAAGATTAAACATCAGAGGAAAATAAAACTAGAAAATAGGGTTAAATAACAAAAATTAAAATTAACATTACTAATAACAGCTCATATAATAATTTTAAAATACCTTTATTTGTCAAACATCTTTCCTTGAAAAGTATGAGTCATATATATAATTTCACATCTTTTTTCATATTATACCTTTAATGGATCTTCATAGTACTTACTTTCCCTACCCATTTTATAGACAGGAAGGTTTAAGCACACAAACATTATAGAACACTATATTTCACAATCAGGTGTAACAACTGGATATAATAGGACTTCATATATTACAAGCAGGTAAAAGAGCTGGAATCTGGTGAATCAGGACACAAGGAATTCAGTCGGATCTTTAGAATTGGGGTGAGGGAAGGAACTCTACTTTTGATTGCTGAATGATCTAACTTAACTGCCTAGAAAATAATTTTGTATCAAAATACTATAAATAAACCCCTCTTCACTGTGGCTATTTTATGTGTTTGAGGGTCAATGGAAAACCAGCCTCTCTTCAGTCTTCCTACATGGGTGTGCTTGCTAACAAGGAACCAGGAGGCACTGGATTGGTCCCTCATGACCCGAGCAAACTGGTCAACATAATATATTCAGATCTTCAACTTGTTTTCAGTAATCATCTTATTGGGTAGCATTCTCCATAGCATGTCAACTCTGGGCTGGAGATATAAATAAATTGTTCCTATGGTGTCATGATGCTAACATGTTACAGCTTTAAGTTTCAAAATATTATCAATATTTGTATTGACTTCTCTATTTGATGGCTCTAAAACAGTATGTATGTATGAAGGAAAGCTAACAACAGCAAAAAACTCTAAAATAAATCTGAAAAATCTATTTTATTAAGTAGATATATGTAGGTAAATTTAACAACAATGGCATATTAAGCTTGAAATTATACTACTGTACTTAAATTGTCTTTTTATTAGGTTATCATTTCCCCCCCCCTTCATGCCACTTATGGAGGGCACTGGGTTCGGTTCATGCCACTTATATACCATTCTAAAGATACACATGATACACTGCATTATAAATAAAATACAATAATTTCAGGATCTATGGAGGTATATCCATATTTTTTTATTCAACACTCAAAGCGTAAATGGAACAATCTTGAAGCGTAAACAGAAGTATTTTTCGGCAGAAACCAAAACCAGGCTATCACATGAAGCCAGTGTCAAGAGGTGGAGTGGTTGTTTGCTTCTCAGGAAGGAAATAAAGAATTCCACAACTTATGTGGTTTTTCAGAGAAAAAGACTAAAAATAAGAATAATGCTTTTCCTTAGAAATTCTAAAAATAACATCATTTGTCCTAAATGCCAGGCCCTGTTTAAAAAAAAGGAAAAGGAATAAGAAGTATTGTATGTCATTAAGGCAGAGATTCTCCGTGTAGAGATGTACTCACCAGGAAGCTATAGAAGAATTCATGGACAAAGAGGCCTAGCATGCAAACCAGGACATATGCCACGTGGTAGAGAAAGGCCATATCAAGGATGACTGCTCGGTACCCTCGAGTGAACGTGCCACGGTTTCCGACAAAACTCACCAGAAATACTATTTTATTACAAAGCTAAAGGGAGAAAGAGGTTAGATTCACTCTTATGTATTCTGAAACACATGTAAAGAGCGGAACATTGACAAAACCTATTATCACCAAGATTGTGATTTTCTTTCAGATTTCTCATTTTGTAATTTTTCAGTATTGTTGACAAACCTGCATGTAAACATAATATATGCAAAAGTGGTATTCTTTGCAGTTCCAGGAAAAGAGAGAAGGATCAAGAGCCCACATTTGCAATTAAGACAACCTGAATTTAAACCGTGGCTCCTTCCCTTACCCCATTGCATGACCTAGGTCAAGTAACAACCTCTGTAGGCCTCAATTGTTTCTTCTGAAAAATTGGAATAAAAGCATTCCTACCTCACAGAATTCTTTGGAGGATTAATGGCATAATGCATACGAACCACTAAGGATGACTCCTTAAATGTGATACTTTTTATTATTTTCCATATTATAAGCAATACATTAAATATTTTTATTACAGTGGAAATATAACAAAAAAAATTCAGATAACTTTCAGAGATCTGTCTTTGATCCCTCCCCCAAGACATTCTCTACTGAGTGTTATTTTAAACAAATTTGCCATTAAAAAATTCTTTTTGCACTTATTTTATATACATAGAAAATATAAATATGCTTACATACAAAGAATAATATATAATGCATTATTTATATTTTCTGAGCTCTACACATGCTAAGCATTCAATAACTATTTTGGAATGTTTATTATATGCCTGTGGTCAAGTAGACTATTTATATTCAAACTATATTTAAAATTACCTTTTGTGGCATAAGTTTGAAATACAGAAATTTACACTGATACTCCTACAAAAACAATGATCTATGCAGTGATTTTCAAACAATGATGTTATCATAAAACTTGGCGCCATCTATTTGGTTCTGGGAAACCCTAGTAGCATAGTGGTTAAGTGCTACAGCTGCTAACCAAAAGGTCAGTGGTTCAAACACACCAGGCGCTCCTTGGAAACCGTATGGGGCAGTTCTACTCTGTCCTATAGGGTTGCTATGAGTCGGAATCGACTCGACGGCAACGGGTTTTTATTTGGTTCTGAAAACCCTGGCAGTGTAGTGGTTTAGAGCTACAGCTGCTAACCAAAAGGCCGATAATTCGAATCTACCAGGAGCTCCTTGGAAACTCTATGGGGCAGTTCTACTCTGTCTTGTAGGGTCACTATGAGTTGGAATGGACCCAATGGTAGTGGGTTTGGTTTATTTGGTTCTAGAATCACTGCACTATTTGCAAACTGAAGAGACAATTTATGCTGCTTAGTCATCAAGGAAAGAATTACAGATTCCAAGGTTCCATAGTTTCCTCTTCCAAATTGGTCCCTGAGTTCTTTAGATTATCTAATGGCTCCATATTTGTCTTTATTTGTCTAAACTTAATTTTGGGAAAAAAGGTTGCTCTTTGCAACAATGTTGATTTTTTTCCCAATATTTATAAAGGAAATTACCTTATGGGATCATTTTAAATAACATGAGGGGGAGCATGACATTTTGAGGCAGAAGTGAAATTTAAGAAGTTGGCACATCTTTTCCTTCAACTTTCAAATCAATACAGATGAAATGAGAAACTGGTTATTATTGCATATTGTGAAGACAGCCAAATGAAATCAACAACACAAAAACTAGAAAGCCCAAACATTTCTCTAATTTTCCTATGTTGCTTAACTGTCCTCTAAATACTCGATGTGGCTACTTCTTTCATCATCTTGTTAATAATTTGAATAAAGTCAAACAGAAAATCTTACTTCAGTATTTAGTTATTCATCATTACCTGTCGGTGCTATTATTAAACATAGCTGCAGCATAATGGATGTCTTTCTATTTACTGTCCAAGAGTAGGTTTATTATTATAAGAAATTATGATTGAAGACCAGGGAATATATGTAAGGTGCTGGTACAGGACACTGTTTGACAAAAAAACACCCATGAATATGATGAGAGAGCGAATGTCTGGGTGAAGTGATATTCAGTAGTTTACTCTTTAAAATGTCTTCAGTGGCTATTATTTAAGTTCACATTATTTACTTAGATTTACCCACTATAATTTGTCAATATGAAATTCTATAAAAAATAAAGACTGGAATCATGACTTTCAAAAGGATGAATGAAATGTTTAGGACAAATTGTTCATATGTTGCTTCCTGATCTCTACTTCCCTAAACTGAATCACAAAAATTATGCAGGAAAATTATTTATAAGTGCTATCCCTGGAAAAAATAATACATTGAATTTAAGTTCTCAAAAAGAACAATACATTTCAGCTCCCAAATAATGCAAAAATACATAAGTTTCCATCTAAAAGGGCATCTGCCATCTTTATAAGATAAATAAAGATTTGCCTTGTTTTCAGGTATATATATATTTTTTCTTTTTAGCCTTGATCTAGAGCTTGATGGATACGTTTCTGTTTTCTTGACCAAGTCTCAGAGGACTTGGAGTGGAGCTGATATCATGGAATCACCCACTTCCATAGAGGTCAGCAACAAGAACACTGTTCCCCTTTGTTTTGAAATATTCATACTAAATAGAAATAAGTGCAAGACTAATGATTTGAGTAGGAAAGAGGCTGAAATCTGGTTTCTCTTGCACCATGACCTCAAAATTTACGAATCATTTTATTTAGCATTTTTCATACAAACTGGGAATATTTATGCCAGGAATGAAAAAGTTGCAAAAAATTCTCCGTTTTTAATATTTATCATTTCATGACTTATTTGATGCTAAGAAAGTCCTGGTGGAGCAATGGTTAAGCACTCCACTGTTAACCAAAAGGTTGGCAGTTCAAACTCACCCAGAGGCTCTGCAGGCGAAAGACTTGTTGATCTACCTCCATAAAGGTTAAAAAAAAACCAAGAAAACCCTATGGGGCAATTCTGCTCTGTTTCACATGGGGTTGCTATGAGTTGGAAACGACTTGACAGCACCCAACAACAACTAGTGTTGCATTTGTCACTAACATTATGTAGGCAATCACAGTTTGTATGGCAAAGGTTGATGTGGCAACAATAAATGGAGGTTATAGGAGCTGGTTTGGAGTCCTGGTGGTGCGGTAGTTACACCCTCACCTGCTTAACCGAAAGGTCAATGGTTCTAACCTAGTGGTTCAAACCCACCAACTGCTCCAAGGAAGAAAGATGTGGCAAAGTCTGCTTCCGTAAAGATTACAGCCTTGGAAACCCCACAGGGCAGTTCTACTCCATTTTTAGGGATGCTATGATTTTTTTTTTTTTATAAGTTGGAATGGACTCAACAGCAACAAGGTTAACCACATAATCACCTAACATGATTGTGGTCAAAATGTCCTAGACAATTAACCCATTGCCAGAAGCAGGCTGCCACATCTTTCTTCCACAGAGCCGCTGGTAGGTTCGAGCTGCTGACCTTTCAGTTAGTAGCTGAGCACTTAACCACTGTGACACCAGGGCTCCTTTCAGAGCTGGGCAAGGTAGTTAAAAGGCCATGCTCTCCTAAGCTGGTGTGGAAAGGGCCCTGAAGTTAGTATACAAATAAAAATCAATATAAATGACCATAACTGTTACATATTTTTTCCTTTCTCCACCTATCCCTCAAAACTGCCCCGATATGTTTTTTGTTGGGGGTGGGGGAAACAGGGTGAAGGTGAGGGAAAAAAATGCAGAGGGAAACAGCATCAACGGAAGCTTGCTGGGGAGTCTTTTAAAAGTGATACAACCATCCAAATTATTTACCAATAGGTCTTCTAAAAAAAGAAAGTAAAACTAATGTCCATTTGTCAATTAAAATACATAAAAGCAAGTTCATTTATTTAAATTACGTAAATTAATTATACAGTCAAATAATATTTTCATATATACTTTATAATTCATTGAGCAGTTCAGTCTACTGGAAAGACAACTGGATTAAGAGTAAGGTTATCTGGGTTTCAGTCTTGGCTCTGCCACTAATTACTGAGTTAATTTGGTCAATCCTCCTGACCTCTGTAGGACTTTGTTTCTTTGAAATGCCTAGTAGTAAACAGCCCTCAAGGTGTCCCACAGCTTTAGAATTCTACACAATGTCCTTTAAATTTTACTATTTTAGGTGATCATAGAAATGTACAGCTACTATGCCTTTGTTTTTATACCATTCTTTTGGTCTTATCTGATGCTATGTTCCTGATCAAGAATTCTATCCTCATCTAAAATTGTTCCTATGGGAAAACTTGACCTATTTTCCAGGAATAAATGATAGCCAAAAAAAAAAAAAAGTACTGTCTACTTATTTATTGAAAGGTAAAACTGAATTTACTATCTTGAACTATATTTTAGCTACATTACGATAGTTTCATCAATCATGTAAATTACTTCTTACTAAAAATGAGATGATTTGATTAAAAAAATCTCCTTTTCAATAGCATTACGTTTTAGGTATGTTTAGGTTCTAAGGGTCGCTATGACTCGATGGCACTGGGTTAGGTTCCAAGGTCAGTGTATAATGCATAATTTGCAGATAGTCAAAATCACCCTGAAAATCTTTTAAACTGCCTAGAAAAAAGCACAGTAAAATGGGTGGTGTAAACTGTTGCATCGCTCACTAGATTCAACACATGCTATTTATCCTTCAGCGTTGGAGAAGTTTTCTGTTTCTGCAACTGAATGCCAGAAGTAGTAGGGGGTATTGAGTGACCAAATTAGATGAAAATGTGTGTGTGTGTGTGTGTGTGTGTGTGGAGAGAGAGAGAAAGAATATGAATGTGTTGGCTAAGAATATATCATTGAATTTATATATGTTAACTGAACACATGGTAGGACTCAACCTTACAGTTTAGCAGTAACAACGATCTACTAGTAAGTAGGAAGAGCATGGCATTATTAAATTTGAACACTGGGCCTGTTGTTAACAGACAAGCTATCTGCTAAACTCCATTTGCTTCTCCTCTCTTCAAAACTGTGAGGCTAGGTTCTAGCATAAGGAAATATTTCCACATTACAGTAACAGTGAGAAAGGCAAATGATTTACAAATACCATTAAATAAGGTACATATTTCCAGGCACTATCAAAAAAGAAAAATACATTGTAGATAGGAAGGGTTCAGAAGATAATAAAAAAAAAATCCTTTTTAGGTATGTGCTGCATTATTATGTATTAACAAAATATCTAAAAATCTAAACAAAAAATAATGGAATTGTTAAACAAATTACATAACATCCATATGACTGGAAATATTATATAGTTATTAAATGAGGTTTTCGAATAATTTTAATGGCTTTGAAAAAACATTAAATTATACCAAAAATATAAAATACTTATATTTGCCAGAATAACACATTAATTTTCATGATCAATAACTAAAAATGCAATGTAGAGGGTGGGAAGATAACGTACTAGGTTACAAAATGTGCTTTGTAAGACAGAAATGACATTTTCATTTTTGAAACACCTCAAATATTGAGATAACCTGTGCTGGGTAGAGAGATGCCAGCTGCAATCCAGGTAAAACTTTAGTTTTTAGAAACAATAAAGATAATAATAATTAAGTGTCACAATAAGCAGAAACCAGTAGTACTAAGTGCTCTGAAAACAGGCTGAAGGCTTTTTCTCCCACTTGATTCCTTTTCTACTAAAGGGACTTTCTGTTTTTCCTTAACAGTGTGAAAGATACTGAGTCCACAAACAACTCTCTGTGAACCAAAACATTAACACCTTTATAATCAGGATAGCAATGTTTTGCAATTAAATAGTGCTTCACACAGTAGATTCTTGGTAAATGGTAGCAATTATTACTATCATTCCCACTGTTGTTCTTTTCTAAGTCTTCCACACTAATTGTCTGAGCTAGTCTTCTCCACATTAGACCAGGCTTTAATATCTTCATTTCACTCATAAGAAGAAGAAAACTTGAAGACTTACTGATTTGGTTAAGATTTAGCATCCTGATTCTCATTAAGGCTAAACTATCAGGTAGATTTTTTTTCCCTGTTTCTGGTAGCCATAATTTAACACTCATAGTTTCATCTGTTACAAAGTACATTTATGTATAAATTAAGCTTGCAAATATATAATTATTATATAAATGAATTGCTCTAAAATCTAAGATACAAAACATGATTGATATATTTTCATTTACTATTTTTTCTCTTTTCTGTCCCTGGGAAATGATAAACCATGTATAATTTTTTAAATGAGATTGTTATGTTAAAAGTTAAGATTACTATTGACTAAAACTTTCCTATTAATCCACAAAATATAAATTTATAGGTGACAACTTTTCTATCAATATCTACAATATCAAAATTACAATTATTCCATCCAATTTGTCCTAAATCTGACATTATTATTTGGTCAAAATGTCCTAGACTGGTAAACCACAATGTACATTTGGGGGCTGTGCAAACAGATGCTCTATGCTGTGTAAGGCTAGTAGAGTACCTACGGGTTCACACAGTTAATAAAGTTGATAAATCTCTGTGTATATTCCTTCTCATGGAGAAATTAAAGCATGAAACTTGCCTCTCCTATAAAACCCATAAACAATCATTTCTTATGATGGGACTATTCTCCCCAAAAAGAGCCCTGGCGGTCCAACAGTTAAGAGCGCGACTGCTAACCGAAAGGTGGGCGGTCTGAACGCACCCAGTGCCTCCACAAAAAGACCTGGCTATATAAAGAACACGCCCTAGGAAACTCTATGGGGCAATTCTACTCTGGCACAAGGGGTTGCTATAAATTGAAAATTAACTAGACGGCACCCAACAACAACAACATTCTCCCCAAATTATGCAGAAGCACCTCTTTATCCTGTCCCATTTGAGGGAGAAAAGAAAAAATTCCAATGTCTTTGCTATTCCCAATAGACATCTAAATGTTATTCTTTATCTCCTTACATACTCTTGGTCCAAAGACAAAATGCAAATCAGTGAGTCTGAGACATAAACTTCTGGATGACAAGGACCACATCTTTTATCTCTTTGTCTCTTCAGTGTCTGTTAAATAATAGGGGCCTGGCAAATGTTTGTTATTGGTGGCCCAACTCTCTCTAGATATTGTTTCACTTTATCAAATTTGGATTTCCTCATTTGAATTAATGTCTTATTGAGGTCCACCTACCAGTTTATATTATTTGCGCCTTCAAATAATATAGTTCAGTATCCAATGTATTAAAGTAAAAAGAAGCCAAACACACTAATAAGTGTAGAAGAATTTAGATAAATTCGGATTCTCTAATTAGCTTGGTTGGCAACATTGCAATACTAGCTTATTTCCAAAGCATTAAAAGCACAAATTCAGTTCATGTTAACACTTTTTGAGGGTTTATTACTGTAAGTGTTGGGTATTAAAGTAGGAAAAAATAGAGTTGTGAGGGAGTGAGGAGAATAGAGTTATGCCTATGAATGTGAAGCCCTTAAAAAACCTATAGAATAGTGTATTTGGTACTTTACACCTAGATCTCTTTGTGTGTATAGTATACTTCCCTTTGTTTACAATGATTGAGGAGTAATTGATGATTTGATTGCCTGAATGCTCTGTTTAACTGGGAGTTGTCATATATATATATAAAACCCAGTGCCGTCGAGTCTATTCTGACTCATAGCGACTCTATAGGACAGAGTAGAACTGCCCCATAGAGTTTCCAAGGAGGGCCTGGCAGATTTGAACTGCCAAACCTTTGGTTGGCAGCCGTAGTACTTAACCAGCATGCCACCAGGGTTTCCATATACATATATATATAGAACATATAATGTCCAATTTTTGAAGAATAATAATATAATAGAGTGCAGAAGCATAGAATTTGGCCATATTAGCTCAGCTTTAACATTCTCAAAAGTTTGGGAGACTATTTTATTTATTTATTATCAACAAATATGTGCCATATATTTTATGTCAAGGCAACGTAAATGTATGAAAATACAAGGATAATTATTCACTCACTAGTTTATTTATTTAAGAAATATTTTTGAGTACTCTAGTGGCATAGTGGTTAAGCGCTGTGGCTGCTAACCAAAAGGTCAGCAGTTCGAATCCACAAGGTGCTCCTTGGAAACACTATAGGGCAGTTCTACTCTGTCCTATAGTGTCACTATGAGTCAGAATAAACTCAACAGGTTTTTTTTTTTTTTTTAATTACATTGAACAGGTTTTTTTTTTTTTTAAATCACATTCCAGACAGTGAATTATCAGTCATTATCCTTAATAGCTATATCATACAGTATAGAAGATAAGGTACAGAGACTAAATTATAAAGCATTGTTAGAAACGAAGCAAAATGTATAGAAAGTACTTTAAGTATTCAGCAGGCATATTAACAAAGTTTTTTTGCTTACCTGGCCATTTGCTCATTCACCATCTTGATCATTTAGCTTCTCTTAATATCTCTTTATGGCTTTATCATGCAGAAAATTGTCTAATCCCTTTAAAAATTTATCGCTTGGATACAATTATTTCTATAAGTGTATTATTTGCTATTTGGAATTGTCCTCTGGCTTGCTTATTCTAAACTTATCTAACTCAAATTTTAAAATGTGCTCCCCCTGTTCTAGTATTTTAAAATTTGGTTAAAAAATTAATCTCATCTGTGCCTTTCACAAATTTATTTGTTCACATAGAAAGAGCCCCGATTTCATATTTTCTCATATAACAATCATTTTTCTTTGGTCATTTGATAAAGGATACTTACTTCTAAAATCCCCCTGAACATAATTTAATCTTTCTTGGATGATTTAGAAGTTACTTTAGGATGCTAATAGAGGCTCAGTGTCATTTTTGTCAATAGCTGTAGGTGTAGGATGAAGAAGGCATTAAAACTGAATTGGACTGAATTGACTGAAGAACTGGGTCATGCCCCCAAAGCTACCTTCTTAAATAAATCAACTTTTGACTTGTCATTTTTTTTTCCCTTTCTTTCAAAATTAAATAAAAAGTGTATAAAGTCTGGTTAAATTGGATTCACAATAAATTAGAACTTACTGTAGAAATATGAATTGAAACAGATTGTTACAATTTTACATTTAACACATTTAAATTACTCTATAACATACAAAGCCAAGTACTTACATTAGCTGCACCAAGAAGTATTAATGTAGGCCCCAGTCCTATTGTATATATCGATCTGAGCATTACTGACACAAGAAATGGTCGAATACCCACAGGTTTGGAGAAGAAAAACAGCATAGATGTACAGATTGCAACTGCTATCCAAAGTAGAACTGAGAACAACGGAGAAAGTGTACCTGTAAAATGTGGAAGAATTTAATTTCTTATGGAGAACAAAACTGGAAAAGGTTAACATGTTTGCTGTTCTATTTTACATAATATAGTGAGTCAAGCAAGAAGACACTGAAATTCAGAACAATCTATACTTTATACTTAGAGGAAATTTCTTTGAACACATTACTCATTATTACATTTCCAGAAAATCTGTATTAATTTCAGGCTGTTTAATATTCACTAGTTAATGCTTCTCCCATTAAGTCTGAGAGCCTTTCATCTTTCCGATGGGAGTAACTTGCTAAATACTCTTCATAGACCTATCTCGCTTGGGAAACTTAATTCAAAATTTATGATTGATGACCATTAAACGTATGGCTAAATCGTGTAAAATCTGGTATTTTTTTCATTAAACTCATATTTTCTCCTTTCTATTATTATCATGCTTCTATATTATAAGTTCTTCTGAAGAATCCAGGATATAGACTATTTATCCTTCAATAAAATAGACACAAGCTTTAACTATTAAAACACACATGCATATATACAGTAAAACCTGTGAAAGCTGGAACCTGTGTGGGGCAGGAACCTGTCAGAGAAAGCAAACTCAAATATTGTCCCCTAAAACAGACAACAGGAAAGTGGTTAAGACTACACCCTGTCAAAGGTGGAAAACTTGCAAGACCAAGAAAAACAGGGCAGTCCCCTTGAGTTCTGGCTCTCACAGGTTTCACTGAGTATGTATGCATGTATATGTATGAGCGTGTACACTAAAGGCCACTTGAGCGCCAAAAAAAGAAAACAACGCTGAGCTATTAAATCATCAGAAAGTAAAAGTTACAAATGTCTTAAAATGAACTCCATTTAGGGGCTCCCCCAAAAAGGGGGTTGAAAAATATATTTCCTTTATAAAAAAATAGAATTCACTGCAGTTTGCACTGACATGTGGAGTCACGGAATCCCCTTCTGAAGGTTATATGGAGCTGCATTTGTAGACGTAAATTAAGGGGAAACTTGGGCTGATTAGATCAGCTCTGGCACCTCAAACACTCATCTATCGGCTGATGTAGTCAGAGGGGAAACGACAAAGTGGAGATCTTCTAACAGTTACTTTGGCAAATATTCCATGATTGTTCCTATCTCTTTTGGCCACGCCTCTGTTTATTATTTATAAATTTCATTTCTGGATGCGAAACACCTTGGGGACTTCGGTGTGCAGAGATTTTGCACTATCATGGGACTACCTGGTCTCAAACTAATTTCCGTATAAACCTTGAGTTCACAGTGACTGTGAACAGCTCTCAAAAGTAGGTAGGAAAATCCTGTTAGATGTTAAAAAAAAAAAAAAAAAAAAAAAAGCCAGCAAACAGCATTAGCTTAGACATGTTTATTTGTGCAAAGTTTGTTCTTATGTTTTTTTCTTTAAGTAAGCAGTGATGAAAGGGGATTGGGAAGCAAATTTATGGATCTTATAAGATAACTTTGGAGATGAGTTAGAAAAGTAAATTGCTCTGAAAATTGTCTTTAATCCTTGTCCTCAAGCAATGATGTTGGCTTGTACATGCTCTGTCTGCCAAAACACAGCCTGACCACTGTCTTGACTTCACAGTCCTCAAAGAGCCAAAGAGAAAAGATAATGCCTTCAACTTTCCCTCATACTTATTAAGACTCCATCAGAATGTAAGTCCTGTAAGGGTAAGAAACATCTCTGTGCCTATCAGTGTGCCTGGCATACAGTAAGAAATAAATATTTCTTGATTAAATAAACAAACAAAAATATATTCTGTGAACTTGTCTGGAGCAAGTAAATAAGTCTCATAAATTCCGCAAGTTGTGGAGTTTTATTCTTAAGTATATTAAAACTGCTAATATCTTCAGACATTTAACAACTTTTAGCCAGTATTTGACTCTTCATAAGCAATGTCTTAGTGTGGCGTTCTTATTATGGAAGTGCTAGCTTTGGTACTAATGGATAGTCACACTCTGCATCACCATAAATGCCTGGTGAGCTAGCCGTCTCTTGACTACTCTTTCCCAGACAGCATCTAGCTTCCTTACTTCCCCTTGATTAAGCAAAAAATGGTAAACCATGCACTTAAAACCGGTGTCCATCCCTCTGTAGAAAGAACTCATGGAGTACCTTGCAAATTGCCTTGCACATAAAAAAATTAATATTAAATAAATATTTGTGGAATAAATAAAAGTTATTTAAAAACATTAATTCACATTGATGTTTGTAATTACATTCTGTGTCGTTGTTGTTGTTAGATGCCACAGAGTCAGTTTCTGACTCATAGCAACCCTATGCATAACAGAACGAAACACTGCCTGGTCCTGTGCCATCCTCACAATCATTGTTATACTTGAGCCAATTGTTGCAGCCACTGTGTCAATCCATTTTGTTGATGGTCTTCCTCTTTTTCGCCTATGCTCTACTTTACGAAGTATGATGTTATTCTCTAGGGACTGACCCCTCCTGATAACATGTCCAAAGTATGTGAGATGTAGTATCACCATCCTTGCTTCTAAGGAGCATTCTGGCTGTACTTCCTCCAAGACAGATTTGTTCATTCTTTTGACAGTCCACAGTACGCTTAATATTCTTCACGAACACCATAATTCAAAGGAATCAAGTCTTCTTTGGTCTTCCTTATTCATTGTCCAGCTTTTGCATGCATATAAGGCGACTGAAAACACCATGGCTTGGGTCAGGTGCACCTAGTCTTCAAGGTGACATCTTTGCTTTTCAACACCGCAAAGAAGTCTTTTGCAGCAGATTTGCCCAATGCAATGCGTCATTTGATTTCTTGACTGCTGCTTCCATGGATGTAGATTGTGAATCCAAGTAAAATGAAATCCTTGACAACTTCAATCTTTTCTCTGTTTATCATACTGTTGCTTATTGGTCCAATCATAAGGATTTTTGTTTTCTTTATGTTGAGGTGTAATCTATACTGAAGACTGTGGTATTTGATCTTCATCAGTAACTGCTTCAAATCCTCTTCACTTTCAGCGAACACGGTTGTGTCATCAGGTTGTTAATGAGCCTTCCGCCAATCCTGATGGCCCTTTCTTCTTCATATATTATAATTATAAGTATAATTACATTTATAATTATATTGTATAGCAGCAGTCATACTGATTTCCACTTGAAGATTTAATTGCTTAAAAAAGAAATTGAAATGTCTCTGACAGACTCTAAAGAAGATAGCACAGAATGCCAAAGCCAAATTTTACCCATTAATGGTGGAAAAGGGGGACTATTCTCTATTTTTAATATTTTATATCTGTATCAATTTTCTATAGTGAGCACATATTATTTTCATAATGGAAGTTTGGTTTTTTTTTTTTAAGAATTAATCCTAAATATTTTTAAATCTTTGATATAAAATTTGTCCTTCATAAAAGAAAATTCACACAGCAAAACTGGAGACTTCAATTCAATTCACATAATGGAACTCTTAGATCAAGAGGAAGTTGTTCAGACAGAACAAGGGGGTACAGATTGGTTTAAAGTCAGGAAAGGTGTGCATCAGGGTTGTATTCTTTCACCATACCTGTTTAATCTGTATGCTGAACAAATAATACAAGAAGCTGGACTATATGAAGAAGAACGGGGTATCAGGATTGGAGGAAGGCTCATTAACAACCTGCGTTATGCAGATGACACAACCTTGCTTGCTGAAAGTGAAGAGGACTTGAAGCACTTACTCATGAAGATCAAAGACCACAGCCTTCAGTATGAATTACACCTCAATATAAGGAAAACAAAAATCCTCACAACTGGACCAATGAGCAACATCATGATAAACGGAGAAAATATTGAAGTTGTCAAGGATTTCATTTTACTTGGGTCCACAATCAACAGCCATGGAAGCAGCAGTCAAGAAATCAAACGACGCATTGCATTGGGCAAATCTGCTGCAAAGGACCTCTTCAAAGTGTTGAAGAGCAAAGATGTCACCCTAAAGACTAAGGTGCACCTGACCCAAGCCATGGTATTTTCAATCACATCATATGCATGTGAAAGCTGGACAATGAATAAGGAAGACCGAAGAAGAGTTGACCCCTTTCAATTGTGGTGTTGGCAAAGAATATTGAATATACCATGGACTGCCAAAAGAACAAACAAATCTGTCTCGGAAGAAGTGTGGCCAGAATGCTCCTTAAAGGCAAGGATGGAGAGACTGCGTCTTACATACTTTGGACATGTTGTCAGGAGGGATCAGTCCCTGGTGAAGGACATCATGCTTGGCAGAGTACAGGGTCAGCGGAAAAGAGGAAGACCGTCAACCAGGTGGACTGACACAGTGGCTGCAACAATAAGCTCAAGCATAACGATTGTAAGGATGGCACAGGACCGGGCAGTGTTTCGTTCTGTTGTGCACAGGGTAGCTATGAGTCAGAACTGACTCGAAAGCACCTAACAACAACAACAATGGAACTCTGCTATCTACCTCACACTGAATCACTTATAGTTTTCTGTATAGAACATGATATCTCTTATCTCCCCATCTCTCTCCATTCCTCTTCCTCTCATGTAGCCTCATAAGATTTCCCCATTTTCCTACCTCAGTCCAGCTGAAGTAGGTATCCATGCATAAATCCATGGACTATTTTCAGTATTGTGTCTACTCATGTGTTAGTCCTTAGACAAGACCATGAGCTTCTCAACGACAAGGACCACTTTACTAATCTTTGTATCCTTAGGGACTAGCACAGTGCCTGGTACATAGCAACCCTCTTGCAATGACTGTTAATAAGTTGAATAACTTGAAATCACCTTGAAGAACTTATTTTCTTTAATACAATGCAGTTGAGGGGAAAAACGAATCACTGTATTATACTCAAATTTTGAAAAAAATGTTTAAAAATCACATGCTATCTAGATATAAGAAATTCCTGTGGACTCATTGCATCAGAAATACCTGGGGAGCATGTTTAATATATATATATATATATATCTCATATATCAGTACTCCACTCTAAAATTACTGGAAAAATATTCCCAAACCTCAGGTTCTTCATTTATAAGATAAGGATGGTCCTATGCCATCTTTATGATCATTGGCTTGAGTTCACTGCTATGGGTATAGTGTCAATCCATCTCATTGACTGTTTCCTTCATTTTTGCTGACCCTCTACCAAACAGGATGTCCTTTTCTAACAATTGGTCTTTTTTGATGACATGTACAAAGTAAGCAAGACGAAGTCTCACCATCCTCGATTCTAAGGAGTATTTTAGTTGTATTTCTTCTAAAATAGATTTGTTCATTCTTTTGGCAACCCAAGGCATATTTAATATTCTTCACCAGCACCACAGTTCAAATGCATCATTTCTTCTTCTGTCTTCCTTTTCACTATCCAACTTTTGCATGCATATGAGGTAACTGGGAAACCCTGGAGGCACAGTGGTTAAGAGCTACGGCTGCTAACCAAAAGGTCTGCTGTTCGAATCCACCAGGTGCTCCTTGGAAACTGTATGGGGCAGTTCTACTCTGTCCTATAGGGTCACTTGGAGTCAGAATTGACTTGACGGCAATGGGTATGAGGTGACTGAAAAGATCATAGCTTGGGTCAGACACACTTTATCATCAAAGTGACATCTTCTCTTTTTAAAACTTTTAAAAGAGGTCTTTTGCAACAGATTTGCTCAATGCAATATATCCTTTGATTTCTTGATTGATGATCCCATGGACACTGATTGTTTTTCTGAGTAGAATGATATCATCAACAACTTCAATTTTGTCTCCATTTATTACGATGTTTTTTATCAGTTCAGTTGTGAGGATTTTTGTTTTCTTCATGTTCAGGTGTAATCCATACTAAAGGCTCTAATCTAGTCATTGACCTTCATCAGTGTTTAGCTGTTATTATTATTAATGTTACTGTTACAACTACTATTATTCAGGCAAGTATAAAAACATATTAAATGTTCTGCTTTCCCTTGACTGAACAAAGAGAAAATGTCCAGATTGTTGGTATTTCCCGTTACCACCATATTCCATTCACAGTAAGTGGCAGCAGAGGCTATCTCTATACATTGGTTTTGGTGGCCAGGTAAGGTATACTATGGCATGGGACTCAGGGAAAATTATATCCTCTATGAAAGGATGTGATATCTATATGCTACCAATCCAATCATCTATCTAGAAAGGTCCTGAGTTGGAGAAAAAGGGTTAACTTTCTACTCTGAGATCTGCCACTTGTCTAGCTTCTCTGGGCCTCCATCTCTTCAACTGGTAAATGAGTACTTCGTATTAGACAATTTCCAGAACTCCTTCCATTTCTAAGATTTTATGTTTCTATTAACTGAGACTCTACAATTTACTCTCAGGGGTTCTGTGTGTAGATGATACTAATTTATCTTCTCATGCTGGACTTCTCTCCTCACAAGAGTTACATTTTTCCATGTCAAGAGGGATTTCATCACTAATTGAGACCAAACACAATGAAGACAAAGCTGTTCCCACCGCCCTATGTATTTGCAACTTCCCCACAAGGGTGATCAAATATTTGCTACATTTTCTACTATTTTTTAACACACACATCCACTTCACTGCCAAATATTCTTCTTTTATCACTGACATGTCTTCAAAAAAAAAAAAACTTTATCCATGATGACTCATATTACAGCTAAAAGTTTAGGATTTTGATATCTGTGTTACTTGTGAAGGATCTGTGGAATAGAAAATTACTTCTGGACTCCCACTTCCCTTTCTGCTCACTTCTAGCTCATTTGAAATGGGCCTAAATACATGTTACTCTCGTCATACCATTCCTTTCACTAGGATTCTCTTTAGAGTATGAATACTGACCCTACAGCAACAATAAAAACAACAACTACTAAGCACTCTCTGTACTTACCAGATACTATTCTAAATGCTTTACCTAGAGTGTATCATTAAATTCTCACAATAACCCTATGAACAGATGAATTATAAAAGCACTTCATGGTTATTATTTGCTAATTTCTCTCATCTTTTTCACCAAGCCATTCTTGTTAACTGTTTTTCTTTTGGCCAAGCCACCCAAAGTTATTTACTTGTATTGTTTCCCAATCCTCTGATATACTTTTCTATGTACTTTACTAAACTTAAAAAAAAGTTAATTTCCACAACTCCACCCTTTACCATTGGGTTAAAATGAGGAAAGGTGTGCATCAGGAATGTATCCTTTCACCATAAAAAACAAATACTTATTCAAATATCATGCTGGACAAATAATCCCAGAAGCTCTACTACATGAAGAATGCAGCACCAGGATTGGTGGAAGACTCATTTAACAAACTGTGTTATGCAGATGACACCAACCTTGCTCGCTGAAAGTGAAGTGGATTTGAAACACTTACTGATAAAGATCAAAGACCACAGCCTTCAGTATGGATTACATCTCAACATAAAACCAAAGTCCTCGCAACTGGAGCAATAAGTAGCATCATGATAAACGAAGAAAATACTGACGTCAAGAATTTCATTTTCCTTGGATTCACAATCAACACCCACAGAAGCAGCAGTCAAGAAATCAAAGGACATACTGCATTGGGCAAATCCACTGCAAAAGACTTCTTTAGAATATTAAAAAGCAAAGATGTCACTTTGAGAATTAAGGTGCACCTGACCCAAGCAGTGATATTTTCAATTGCCTCATATGCATGTGAAAGCTGGACAATGAATAAAGAAGACTGAAGAAGAATTGATGCCTTCGAATTATGGTATTGGGGAAGAACAGTGAATATACCACAGGCTGTGAGAAGAACAAACAAGTCGGTATTGGAAGAAGTACAGCCAGAGTGCTCCTTGGAGTGAGATTTCAAGACTTCATCTCAAGTACTTTGGATATGTTATCAGGAGGGATTAGTCCCTGGAGAAGGACATCATGCTTGCTAAAGTAGAGGGTCAGCAAAAAAGAGGGAGACCCTCAATGAGGTGGATTTGCACAGAGGCTGCAACAATGGGCTCAGGCATAACAACGATTGCAAGGATGGTACAGGATCAGGCAGTGTTTCCTTCTGTTGTACTTAGGGTCACTATGAGTCAAAACTGACTCGACAGCACCTAACAACAACTAACAACAACACCTTTTACCATATTTCCCGTATTTTTCAAATTTCACTTAAAATAGGATAATTTCTCTAGTTCTTTGTTTTTGTAAAATCTCATATATTACTAGTTTAATAAAATTAATTTGATAGTCAATATCCTTTATTTCCTTATTATTATATTCATTGTATGCTATATATTTTGAAGCCTGAGATTATAAAAGTTTAATTTTCTATTTATTATCACTGACATAGTATTACAGAATCAAGAGATTCTCAGGTTACATGTAAGCTCATTATAGAAACACTGAACAAGATAGAAAGCACAGAGAATATAAATTCCACTATTCAAGGTAATCATTATGAATAATTGGACATACAGCCCTTATTTTTCCATATATATTATATAATTGAGATGATACAGTATAATAAAATGCTTTAGTGATAACAGTTAGGTAGAAATAAGAAAATATTGTTCATGCCTTTATTTGCCAATATATAACATAGCTCTAATGGCTCTTCTCTATATGAGCTTTTAAAAAATCGTATTTCTATTGATCACTGCTTTCTGCCTTCCTCATTTATCACCTGTCATACTCTACTTACCAATTGCTCTATTTACAATAAATATAGAAAAATCTATTTAACAAGAATTAAATTATTCTTATTTTGAAACCATAGAGAGTTAGAAAATATATTGGGTATTATTTTTAGAACTTTAAAATGTTTAACATTTAAAGAAAGACAAGCACTTGCCTTCATCTCCATCATCCCCAAATGGGTAGAAGAGGGCAACAGCCAAATTGATGAACACAGCCAGGTTGAAGGAAATGCTCCCCCACAGAGAGATGTGTCTCGAGAACCAGAACAGTGCAGGGTTATCTAGTTGGCAAGAAGTGCAATAGGACAGAACAGAAAAATAAATTTTGCTTTCAGCACATAAGCCCTACAGAAATAACACTTACAAACATATTTTTATAATTTATTATAAAAGCACATTTAAGTCAACATTTATTATCATTTATTTTAGAAAGGTTACTAAGATAATCAGCATCACAAGAGAGTTTTCTGTTTGACTTTTTTATCTTTTAGCCAGGTTACACCTAAATTATCTTAGAAGACTAAGTCTTAATTTTTCAAATGCTAAAGGTGGTCAGAAAAGGTGATTCCATAATAATTCTCTCTCATCTATCCCTAGAGCAGATTAGGGGAGATACCTCAGCCACTGCCTGAGGCCCCTTTGAACGGGATGGTGTACACCCCTGCATAATTTGGTAAAAGTGATAAATTGGCCCCATTCCCATATCTTAAAGTGAAATAAAAATATTAAAAAAAAAACTAAACCCCGTACTGGCACAGATATTATCTCCAGTGAAAATTCCTGTGACACAGTAACAGTTGCCTGAAGCTCCGAAACTGAATAGCATGGTGTAGTACTGTTTATTGAGAACTAGTGATTTAAAATATTACTTATAAATAAATTTTAAACCTTACTGCTTCTTAAGAACTTGGTGGGTTTGAAACAGAAGAAGAAAATGAAAGATACAATAAGAATCCCCAAAAAGTAGGAGACACTTTGCTGAATATTTTCAGAAAAGAGATTCTGTGTTTGTCATCAGAAGTGAATTATTAAGTGCATCTCCTGAATACATTACATTAACAGAAAACTGTTCTTTCTACCCCTTCTAAATAATTTAACAAATATGTAAAGAGTATCGTCTGAATGGGAGACAAACTCATTGCTTACACCCGGGAAACTCACATTCATTCAGGCCCTACACATTATCTAAGTCTTAATATCTTAATACCAGGATTAAAATGTTGGGTTTAATAGAGAGGGAAAGGTACATCAACATTGAAATAGAAATTATAAACTTTCCAGATTTGTATCATGTAAATTCCAACCTGGGTTCTGCTGCTTAATTACAAACTGCACTCTGCTTCAGTGTATCTTGTTTTCCTTCTCTTGGGATGGGGTATTCTCACACTAACCTCCGTACCTCACCGAGTATGTTAGAAGTACTGAGGAAATATTATTCTTTAACACTGAAAACAAATGTGCCTTGAATTTCTAATGCAATGTGCTTCTTTAAAAGATTGCTACAGACTGGTGTAATAGGCTATTCAAGTCTACTAAGAAAAAGGCTGAAATTTTAAAACATGACAGTGAAGATTGCTGTTTGAAGATATTTATTGGCCTTAGAGCACCAATGACATTGAAATTTAACTTTGATTTTAGTACAGTTAGACTTACCTTTTAATTTTTCTTATAATCCTAAATTAGCCTTTTCATGATTGCTATGGCATTTAATAGACTAATGAATCATAAAGTGTAAACAACTGCATCTCATCATTCCTAAAATAGTGGTCCTCATTTATAAAAGCAGTATGTTAAGACAAAATTAGATGTTGATGCACACATTTGTGACAACAAACCCTTGCTTGTAAGTTGATCAAATGAAGAAGATTTTACCTATAACCCCATAAGTTGCTTCTGATTTTTAAAAGTAAAACATACATTGGGAATTATTTTAAGATTTTTTTTTTGATAGATGACTATATATGAAAAAAACACAGACCACCAGCATGAATTCATTATTCAATTTACTTATTTGTCAAGGAGAAAAATGCATGTTTTTCAGGTGTCCCAAATCAAAATTACTGACTCTTCGTGTGTCTTTTGGACACCCAGAATTTTCACTGAATTCCATAAAGTTCTGAAGGAGAGTGAGTCCTTTATTTTTTCAAACATCCTGATAAAAACCTAAAATTGCTTGCTACAATTATATGTCCAAAGATGGTGTTTCTTGTGTCCCCAAGCTCAAATTAATAAACCATAACCATTAAAGTTCCTAGAAAACTAAAAAGATGAAACACTGTCGAATAGAGGTATTAAGAACATATACCTTCTTGTAAGCTTTCCAAGTGACAGACGAGACCTATCATTTTTGCTGTTGTTAAAAATTCATGATACTCCTTATCTTAGAAAATGAACTGATAAGAAATTTTTTAGCTCAGTTTTTCCAAACAGACTTGAGTTGATACCTGAGATAATAAGTAATGGCAGTTCTATTATGTTAATTTTTAACTGTAAAATTATAATATTGCTCTATTTGAGTATAAGTGTCCCCAAATTTTTAATTTGTTTGATTTAAGGCACTAAAGATATGTTAAAAGAAAGAATGACTCAGATATGTTAAACCATCTGCTCAATCACAGGACAGTGAAGAAGAGCCTGCTGGTTCGGATGTCTCTCCATCTTATTCACTGGGTGTTAATGCCATTCAGGGCCTATTCACGGACTTCAAACCTGCAGCTGC